>NC_136907.1:27475652-27743152 GCF_949606895.1 Notothenia rossii | reverse complement strand
CACTATATCTTAAATGAAATACTGTACTTTTTACTGCACAACATTAATGTAGCAGCTATAGTTATTAATCACTATATGCAAATTGTTGTATCTCTACATAAATAAAGGACATGATGAGCTTAACAATAAAATGCCCTGTTATTTAACCAACAATACACACATGACATCACTTCAATTAAGTAAATCGCTAACGTAATGCTATAGAAAACCTCCTATGACTTCATGTCACCACTCTCAAGCTAAAGGGGGCTAATGTGTGGTGTGACAATGTTTAGTAGTTTAATTCAGTCACTTGTTAGCAACTGCTGTTCACCAGTGGGGTTTCTATTGAAGTATTCTATGTTTTATGTGACCTTATTTCGAGCATCTAACCAACCATCTAACTCATTCAAAAAAACATTGACTTAGAGATGAGCAAACCAAAGAGTGCTCAAATGTCAACTCATTTCTGGATTTAAAACTCATTCCTGCACCTTTAGCTGTGTTTGTTGTATACAGTATGTTCATGATGATACATGGGAATATCATTTGGGGGAGTGGCTTTGGATGGAGAGCTGAAGGGACACGGTTTCAGCTTTGCAAACTAAGCGACAGTCTCTGTAGATTTAGAAAAAATAGTTTGCAACATTATGTTGGGTTTAGAGGTTGAAAATCTTTTAAAACTAGGTTACGTTTGCTTGGTTTTCAAATCTTTCCCACCTTAGTTTTCTTTTACATCAAAAATAACTTGCTTTTATTGGAGCATTTTTTACACCATGGTAATACTTCTAACTAAATAACAGTTTTGGAGAGTTACGCATAAAACAAATACTCTAACTCTTCCTCTGTCTTAGGGCTCTTGGCGAGGTCTCTCATTGCAAATGTCTGGATGATGAATCCCAACTTTCCATTAGATAAAAGCACACCAAAAATATTTTAGCAAGACAGTAACCATATGAATGTCAACAGCAAGTAGACAAGAGTTGTTACTGTAAAGCTATCTGAGGTGATCTGTACAATTGAGACTGAACAGGGTGAGTGTGTGAGCACATGTTTACTGAAGATGAACTGATATACTGTATGCCCTTGTGCAAATATATATAAATAAAACAAAATCAAGCAGCACAAGTAATCTGGGCCCTAATTAAAAGCCGCAGACATATTTGAAATGCTTCAAGTGAGGCAGACTCTCTCTCTCTCTGTCTGCATGCATGTGTTCAGATGTCATTAATTCTTAAGGCTGAAAGACTCTGTTCTGATCTCTCATGAAGATGAATGTCATGAAAGTAGCCTTACATATTTAATGATGCTACAATACGATCACAAGACCAAGCCACTTCACTAACATACTTTACATTTTACATGTTGCATCTAAACCATGCCCTGTGACGATAAATATTGTGACAGCAAAACAGCATACAGAAGCTAAGGCCTGTAAAAGCTTCTCTGCTATTACATAAGACTTTCTGCAGAGAGGGGGATTAATGCTGTATGAAAAACTGGACTTTTTAAAGAGGCCATATTATGCTTTTTGGGGATTTTCCCTCTCCTGTAGTATGTTATATAGGTTTCTGTGCATGTACTGTAAATGGTATGCAAAGGCTAAAATCCAAAAGTTCCCTCCAGAGGGAGTTTCTCTCCCACACACTCCCTGTCTCAAAGACCTTCATTGAACTCCTTTGTTTACTTCCATAACATAGTGACATCATTACGTAACACTCATACTTCTATTGCAGTTCCAACACATTGTACTTGAAAGAAAAAAAAGCTTTTTGAACAATTTTCATGTAAACATGCAGGGCCCTGGCCAACTCTCGGCCAGGGCAAAGTTATGTGATGAGGCCCTCTGTGTCCCGAGTGTCGACGGGGGGGGGGGGGGAGGGGGGGTTTCGGAGCCTCCAAACTGGCGTGCTTACAGTAATTGCGCCGCATAAGCGCATAAAGGTGCAGCGCATTTGCGCTTCGAGGTGAGGCCTAATCCGCGAGGTGAGGCCCCACGTAGTCTGCGTGATCTGCGTGTAGGGAGGGGCGGGCCTGTAAACATGTCACAGTAGAGTCAAAAAATACAAATTTTAAAAGGAGTTTGATGAATAACATGGGGCAGATATGTGTGACACAATTTTGAGTAAACTTTGTATTTGTAATTTGTATTTGTCTGCTATAGATGCCCATGTAGTGCTGCGTACCTGGACTCACATTCAGGTTCATGTCCGGACTCAAGTCCAGAGGTTCAGGTTCAGGTCCGGACTTATAAGTCCGGACCTGAACCCATGGCTTGTGTCAAGTTGTGTGAGTAACTAAAGTGAACTTATTGTGAGCTAATTATCAATTGAAAATAAACTCATAATCAACTAAAATTCAAACTCGTCAGGTTTATTGTGCTCCCTTCCAACTTGTGTCTACATTTTTCTACAAAGTACAAATGTAAAAAAAACACTTTTTGCCACTTAGTCTACAAATGACTTATGACAGCAACTACAGTGAACTACTACAAAGTTCAAACATTTATTTAATTTACCAAACTAAAGTAACCAAACAGTCCCTGAGCCGACTGAGCCTAATTCCTAAAACTTTGCTGCAAGGTAGAGTGTAGAGTAGACTATACGCATTACACTGTTACACACCTACTATACAGTATACACTGTAGTGACTACTACTCGACCACGCTGTCCACTATGTCTAAGCCAATCACATCGCTAGCTTCCCTTGACGTCACACAGATCTCGCGAGCAGTTGCGATATTTTGCGAGACTTCGTGATTTTCAGTAATGGCCGCCATATCAGAAGCTGACACAATGTTTTTCGTCTTTTCTCAGCGCAAATTTCTCGATCTATGGAAGGTTTTAGATGGTTTAGAACAAAAAGGAGAATATACGTAAGTGCTAGTTTTTTTGCGAGTCCAAGTACCGGTTCCCAACGTTCCGGTTTTAACCGGACTTGAACCGAAACTTTTTACAAGGCCAGTACCGGTTCGGCGTACCGGTACGCAGCACTATGCCCATGAAATCTAAGTGATTTGTCGATTTGTTCCAGCATGCAGATGTGAAGCCCAATACTATATTATAATATACTATGTTATGAATATAGACGAATATGTGAATATTTGTCTATATTCTAAATAAAACCTCTGGTTACATAAGCTGATTTATTACTGAATAAACTGCTCTCTGATTCAGGCTGCAGCCACACGAGGGCGATAACGCACCAAAATCGTTATCAAAAAAGTCTTCCGTCCAAACGCAATAGGCACCAGAAACGTGTCCGTCCACACGAGACAGCTCGAACCGCTGGAGATGCTGTAGTACATATGCCGGGGGCGCTGAGGCGCTGAACTTCTGCCACAAAATACACCAAAAGCAGCGAAGAAGAGTTCTCGCGCATGCATGGTTGCCATGGTTGCCCTTCTGTTTATTCTCCGCACTGGATTTAGCAGCAGAGGTTGTTAGCAGCAGAGGTTGTTCGGCAAAAGGTAGGACCCAAATGCAGATTAAAAGGGAAGCGGGTTTCAAAACCAAAGCAAGCTTTAATAAAAAAAAGCTGATGAACATAAATAACATGGAATGAAACACATAGGTAACACGAGGAAGATACAATACCAAAAACGATCGTGACCAACATGGAGGGAGACAGGAAAAACAATGAACCGACAAGGTACACAGGGGAAGACAAGACTAAATACAGAGAAGGGTAATCACATGACGAGACACAGCTGGGCAAGGGAGGCAGAAACACAAGGGCAACAAGTGAACACAATGAGACAATCAGACACAGGAGGAAAAACACAGGAAGAAAAACAAGAGACAGGGAGAACAGAATGGCAAAACAAAACCCATTACCAGACAGACAAAACTAGAACCGTGACATAACACCAAGATCGTGACAGAACCCCCCCCTCAAGGGACGGATTCCAGACGTCCAAAGAAAACAAAGTCCAACACTTCGTAAAGGGTGGGTAGAGGGGGTCGGGAGGACTGGTCTGGGTCGACAGCCCAGAGGCAAGGCAGAGTTCATGGAGGTGGTCTCGGGCGTATGGCCCGGGGGCAAGGCGGAGGCAGAGAAGCGGCTAAGGCCGCGGCGAGCATATTCAGGGAGCCGGGTACAAGGACGGACCGGGTTCGTGACCGACTGGACCACCGGTGGAATAGGAACCAGTGTTGTCCGGACAGGAACCCTGGACGTAATCACAGGACGAGGCACAGCTGGGCAAGGGAGGCAGAAACACAAGGGCAACAGGTAAACACAATGAGACAATCAGACACAGGAGGAAAAACACAGGAAGGAAAACAAGAGACAGGGAAAACAGAATAGGAGAACAAAACCCATTACCAGACAGACAAAACTAAAACCGTGCCATAACACCAAGGTCTTGACAGAGGTGGGGTTTCGCCGGTCAACATGTGTTAAAGTTTAAATCTTCCGGACAAAATTAGAAAAGTGCCGGTCAAAGGTCTTCTTTGTTATTTATTGAGCTTTAAAACAAATGAATAACGACTCTATATAATAATATAAGAATTATACACGGAGGACGGAGCCTCTCTTTTCCTCCCCCTCTCCTGACAGCCCGTCAGTATCCGTGGTCTCATGCAGCTGGCTGATCCAGTAATGAGTGACCCGACAGTAAAAAATAAACATAACTAGTTTTGGTAGTTTGAGAGGTTATTAAAATAGCTAAGGGTGATGATCTAACTTGAAGTGTGTGTTTTGTTCCGCTTATAGCTCCATCACAGCGGGCGGAGCTGCAGGTTATCATGCAGAGCTGCGTGTCTCCTCTCCTGTCCGATTAGACTTCACTCGCGTTTATGTCCATATCAATCAAATCTAGCTGGAAGCTCCTGCTGGGTGCACTGTCCTGCGAGATACCGGGACCTGGCTCGAAACACTGGGGCTATTGCGCGATCGTTAGCAGGAAATGATCGTTATAGGGCGTAATCACGGAGCCGTTTGGCCGCCAAGAGCATTTCGCCCGCGGATCTACCCACCTTGGGACCCGTTATGTCAAGGGGTGAACTCAGAGGCATGAACTCAAATGCACAACTCAGACTCAGACTCGGGTGGTATTCAAAAATAAAGACTTGACTGGAATTTACACAGTAACAAAAACAAGAAACACAAAATCACTCTTCCGAGGAAAAACTAAATGCAATAATCGTGAGCATAAGAAAACGGGATACGACCATGGAGTAGGCTTGAACGTGGTCATGAATAAGAAAGGAACTGGCACTGGACAGGTGGGGACTAACCATAGCCGTGGGAACATGTTTCAAATGGGGGGTGCTGTGGCGATCACATCCTCTAGGGGGGTCAGGGTGGAAGATTTTTTTTCAACATTATAAAGTAAAATGCTTCAATCTGGTGCACTTTGAGCTGAATTGCCAGAGACTAGATCTAAGGGGTACATCTCTAAACACCCATATCGAAGAGATCGGTTTACATTTTAATAATCAAATAAGTATGTGGACATAACCAATAACCTAACATAGCCAATAACAAGTAAATGTAACTTATTTTATTTTTGTTGTTAATTTATTTCTTATTTTACCAGTTAACATTTATTTATTTATGTATATTCTTTAATCTCTCCAGATTTAAACAATATTTCTGGTTTACTGTCCTATAGTATGCACTGGAATGATTTCAAACTTGTTTTTATTTATCCCAATAATTATAAAGGTGTGCCTTGGGAATATTTGTTTACATAAATTGTTAACAAACCGTTTGAGACCCTCTGAGATAACTTAGACTAAAGTGAACTATCTAAACACTCAGTCCTTTACCTCACTGAGCCTCTCAGTCCGTCTGGAGAGGACTCTCCCTCCACTTCTTTTATCCGTTAGCGCAGCAGAAGCTAACAAAAATCCCCGCCGGTATCTCTCTCGCTCTCTCTCTGTGTGTGAGCTGCGGGCGCCTGATAAGCCAACATCCCCCACTTTCATCGCACAGGGCAAATGGAAACTGTAACCGGGGTGAAAAGGGTGTTATCTTTACTTAATTATGAATGTTGTTACATCAGGGCTGAAAATTCGTTTTTTGTATTATATTTCCATTTAATCTTGTGGACGTGCAGATTCCCTGTCCTCCATCAGGGGGTGCTGCAGCACCCTCAGCACCCCTACTTCCCACGGCCCTGGGACTAACACAATATATACACAAGGTGAGGGGAACAGGTGGAAACAATCAGGGCAGGGAAACCAATCACGAACACAGGAGACAAATAGGGGCGGGGAGCATGGAGTTCTGAAACGAGAGGGGAAATTACTTTTCACAATAAGACAGAGGGCACAGAACAAAGGAACATGACAAAACTAATACAAAGAATAAACTTTCATGATAAGTTTCCGAGACATGACACGTTATCCTTATTGTTTTCTGCGTTTCCATGTCGGCCTCGTGTGGCCGAACCGTCTATCTGATAGAGAACTGTAGCAGCAGCTTAATCGAAAGTGGGGGTGGGGGGGAGTGCATGGGGGTTGTGTTCCTGCCCATCTCCCTCACTGCATGAATTGTCTGGTGTCTGTTCACCAATGCGTCTCTATCGCCATTCTCTAAATGTACCCCTGGCTTTGTAGACTACAGCTGGTCAGTAGGCCTAGCTGTTGACACATTGCCTCTATATTTTTGTTAACCTCTAACCACATCTGTCTCTGTTTAATATATGTCTCAATCCTTCTTATAGATTATAAACATTGTTTAAGATGGTGAAATCCCTCAGTGGTTCCCCAACTTTTTCAGTCGGGACCCCCTTGGGTAATTGGACATATTTTCGGGACCCCCCAACCCGGTTCCCATCTATATTGGTAGGATTAATTGTATATTGTTGTAAAAACATTACATTTTCTCTGCTAATAATAATAAGATATAAAGATCCAACTATAATTGTATATTTTATTATGGATTACACATGAACAAAAGTGCTCGTAATAGATACTGTGAATTCATTTGGCCTAATTAAAACTAGCAGGCCTTCTTCCCAGAGTAGTAGATTTTTAAATTCAAATTTCTCTAAGGAAAATATATTAATGAACTATTATTTCTACTGCAGGTTGCAAACGATCACATCACTTTACCATTCCTATTCCACACATAGCCTATCAATGACTTGTGTGTGCTTGCTTTCCCTTGCAGATCTTCTCAAACCGGGGCTGTTGTTTTGAGACTGCCACTCTCAGTTCATTCTCAATGTTCAGCTTTGATCTGTATTTCGTTTTGATGGCAGCAAGAAAAGCCTATCTCACACAAGTAGGATGTTGCAAAAGGCAGCATTATGCCCACAGCTCTCTGACCAATGAGATATTTTCGAGCAGTGTTTGTTTACAATTGAATAATAATAATATTAATAATAATACATTTGATTTATATATCACACTTTAAAAACAACGTCATCTCAAGGTGCTTCACAAAGCTAAAAGGAGAAAATAATAAAATAGAAAAATCTTCCCGCGCACCTCCTGCAGTACCTCCGCGACCCACCAGAGGTTGCGCCCCACAGTTTGAAAACCACTAAACCGATCAAAAATTATTCCACTGTAGAGCAGATGAAAGGGAGTCAGAAGCGGTGTGTTCAGCATGGAACTCCACACTTTATTATCCATTTATAATCAACACAAGCTACATTTGCTGCTACAGCATGTCAAGCTAGCATGAATGACACCAAACCCCGGTACCCTCACTAACGGGTCGGCGTTGCAACCATGGTTGGTTGTAATCCCACAATAATCCCAACGGTGAAATATCTAACAATTCAAGTTTTAACCTCAGCTCGTCACGCAAGCTAAACTCTTCACCATTAACTTCCATACAGATTTTCTGTCAGTAGATACAAAAAAGTGTCAGAAGACTGAAAAGTGATTAGATATTGAATTGTTAGTAGGTAAATAATCATGTTAAAACCACAAACTGAGTGTATCATTGATTTTCAGCTCAGTAGCTCTAGAGAACATCCCATGATCATTCACTTTGAATTGTAAAACAATATCAAGTCTGTTATCCTTCAAAACTCTGAACTGTTACAGTTCTTTCCATTGATATATTGTGCTTGTTGTGAACGTTTAGACATCCCTTAAGGCTCTTTCCTTAAAACATCCACCTCCCTCATTCCTTTCTATTTCTATCCGCAGATATCTGCTCTCTCCACGATGCCAGAGAAACTCTTCTTGCTCATTAAAGATGTCTATCACACGTTTAACATCTATAAGAAAGCAGTTACATAGAGCAGAAACTGTGATCAACCTGTTTTATTTGACTTCAAATAAGCAGAGAAAGTAGTGAGGTTAGAGATGTGTGATGGAATGAGAAAAGGAAGAGTTAATGTGAACACATGTTGAGGGTGTGTGCAGGGGTGAGATTATGGAGGAATGCCGGCAGTCCAGGCCAGTCTCCATTGCGGATCTTAAAAGGATTTTCCGCACAATTTTTAGCTTCAGACGATTCAAACAGAGGCTCAGTGATCAGCGTTCACTGTTTTATCTTCTATTTCCAGCAGTGACCAACAGGTACCATAAACTGCATGCCATGTGTTTGAGGTGACGCATCTTGTCAGAGAATTCACTCACTTCCTGTTATAGATTTAATTTCAAATGCTCATAAAGGGAAAAGGTGTATGGAGTTTGAAATTAACATTCTATAAAAAACGTATTTTTAAATATGGCCTATATTGAAAGAGTCCTTGACAGTAATATATCACATCACATTAGCAATCAAGATAATACTATACTATAAACTCTTTAGTATAGGGTTACTTTTAGAAAAAAAAACCTTATTAGCCCCAATAAGAATAAAGGTACTCGTAAAGATAACTTTTCAACCAATTGAAATCTATCAAATTCACATAAAAACAACAGTTCACTGAAAAAACAGAAATGTTGACTTTAATGAAAGGTATTATCTCAACAAGTTTCTCCTAACTGTATTAGGTAGTTGAAAGCAATAATATAGCTTCAAGGCTACAACTCAATATAATTGTTTTCAACTAACTGAATACAGTAATATGGATTTTGTCCACTATTAAAGTCAACATTTCAGTTTTTTCAGTGTAGGTTAACAGAGCAAAAAGCCGATAAAGAAATTAAACATCGATCTGGTCTTCTTTGTTTTGGCAATCCGATTGCATTCAACATGACATCTCCTTCAGTGTAAAACCTTGTTGTTGACTTCTTCCTGGTTTCTTCTTCGTGTCTTTACAGTTTCATGACGCTGACATTTCTCCTGAGCTCATCTGCATACTGTAGTTCAAACTAACATTTCCACATTCCAACAGCTGCTATATTCAACCACCAGGCAATGAAACCAGAAGGGCAGCTTTCCAGGATTAGACAGGCATTACTTTAAGTAAATGTAGCAATGTCACATTTAAAAAATACACAATTAAAAAAGAAAGCCCAATATTTAAGTGTCTATGTGTAAAGAGTAAAGAAGCCTCCATTGGTATAAAAACCTATATAACACATTAAAGGAAAGGGAAAACCCCAAAGCATTAAAGGGCCCCTTTAAATAAATGTATACAAGGTCAAATTAGGCAATATGACCAAATATATATATATATAGGATTTGAATGTTATTTTTAACACATGAATTTGTAAGTGCCAATCAACTTTCTTTTGATTCATTTTTGCTGAACAAAGGCTTTATATTATTTCCTGACAAAAGTTCAAGCACACTCTAAAATATTCATTTTAAATGGGTTCTAATGTGGTTCCAACAGTGCTTACCTCCACTGTTAATAATGAAGTCAAACATTATTTATATATTTGAAAGGAAACACTGCTGCGGGGCATGGCTATATTTTCAGAGAAATCCCGTCAGCAAGGCCACGACCCTTCCCTTAATCCACTGTTTTCAGCCATTCGCAGCCCGAATGCCAGAAAGCAAACCCACGCTGCTTGCTCCTGGTGCTGAAGCAGCGACCCAATTTAAAGTTGCAGGTGAAACATATGTATCATTAAGACTGCTACGTTTCTCTCTGTAAGGTCATTTGTTCCAATTAAGAAGGCCAATAATGCAATGTCTATTGTTAGTAAAGCTTTGACTAATACTTTAAAATGAAGAAAACCTATTTTTATTACAGAAAATGACATGGGTTCCTTATTATTTTTGACTGATATGATTGCAATATGATTGACGATATAGGAGGGACTTGTCATTTTTACATGATTCATCTCATTATCACTGAAGGATATATTTAAAATGATTATGGTCATGGTGTAATCTTTCAAGAGGATCTGTACCAAACAATACTATTTGTATTAAGATAAAGGATAGGATTTGTAAACCAGGACAACTATGCAGCACCACAATGCTTAATGCAGAATAATAATTTCACATGTTTTACCAGTAACAAATTGTGCGCCTCCTGTGATATTGCCTTAGCCCGTGTTGGGATTTTGATAAAATGACGAGTAATTGTACAACCCTACACACACATGTTCTGTATTTATTAATTATCATCAAATTGCATATAATATATAGATTGTCTAGTTCCTTTTTAATGTAGGAATAGCAAAGCATAACGTTTCAGAGATGTACTTCTGACCACAGGATGCAGAGGATTGATCTGGTTCGTGGTGAAATGCTGCTCTCTTGTGGTCAGTCAGTGTCTGCAACTGAACCATTTTTTATCAGCTTCACGGCACCCTGCTTTTGCCCTGTAACAGTTGAAAGATAGTGTGGTGTAGTGATGTTGTACGCGTCTTAATATTGCTCAAAAATTATGATATGATACATATAATTATAGACTAGATGATAATTATTCTCTGACCAAGGGCGTCACTTTGTCTTAAAATATGGTGGGGACATGGGGAGTCAGAAGATTTTTAAAGGGTCTTCAACATGTACAATTATAAGGCAGTGTAATGGGGGGCATCAGTTTGAGTTCAGCGTAGATAATTTACCAAGACTAGTGCAGAATAATAAACTATGTTAAGAAATGGATCATTGCAAACATGATTTCTGGTTATTTTATAATAAAGGGGATATTTCTTTAAGCTTATGGCAATGCATATTCATTTATTGTTTTCCTGTTTTGCATTCGATGTTTTCATTTTGTGAAAATAAACCTTTATGAAAATATTTTTAAATTTCTTGATGCAAACTATTTATCTATTTTGTATCTAAAATGTTAAGAAATTATGCAATAATGCATAATGGCAAGAAAATGTGGAGTGGTGGGGAAATGTCCACAGCACCTACAGGACTGTCTCAGAAAATTAGAATATTGTGATAAAGTTCTTTATTTTCTGTAATGCAATTAAAAAAACAAAAATGTCATACATTCTGGATTCATTACAAATCAACTGAAATATTGCAAGCCTTTTATTATTTTAATATTGCTGATTATGGCATACAGCTTAAGAAAACTCAAATATCCTATCTCTAAATATTAGAATATCATGAAAAAGTATACTAGTAGGGTGTTCAACGAATCACTTGAATCGTCTAATTAACTCGAAACACCTGCAAGGGTTTCCTGAGCCTTGAAAAACACTCAGCTTGGTTCAGTAAACTAAATCACAAGTATGGGGAAGACTGCTGATCTGACTGCTGTCCAGAGGACCGTCATTGACACCCTCCATCAGGAGGGTAAGACACAAAAAGAAATTTCTCAAAGAGCAAGCTGTTCACAGAGTGCAGTTTCAAAGCACATCCACAAAAAGTCTGTTGGAAGGGGGAAATGTGGCAGGAAACGCTGCACAACCAAGAGAGATGACCGCAGCCTTAACAGCATTGTGAAGAAGAGTCGCTTCCAGAATTTGGGGGAGCTTCAAAGACAGTGGACTGAAGCTGGAGTCCAGGTATCAAAAGTCACTGTTCACAGACGTGTCCGGGAAATGGGCTACAATAGCCGTATTCCCATGGTCAAGCCACTTCTGAACTCAAGACAACGGAAGAGGCGTCTGACTTGGGCTAAGGAAAAGAAGCACTGGACAGTTGCACAGTGGTCCAAAGTCCTCTTTTCAGACGAAAGCAAGTTTTGTATTTCATTTGGAAGTCAAGGCGCCAGAGTCTGGAGAAAGGCTGGAGAGGAGCAAAATCCAAGTTGCTTGAAATCCAGTGTGAAGTTCCCACAGTCAGCGATGGTTTGGGGAGCCATGTCAGCTGCTGGTGTTGGTCCACTGTGTTTCATCAAGCCCAGAGTAAATGCAGCTGTGTACCAAGAGATTTTAGAGCACTACATGCTTCCGTCTGCTGAAAAGCTCTATGGAGATGAGGAATTCATTTTCCAGCATGATCTGGCACCTGCCCACAGTGCCAAAACCACCAGTAACTGGTGTACTGACCATGGCATTACTGTCCTCGATTGGCCTGCAAATTCCCCTGACCTGAACCCCATAGAGAATATGTGGGGTATTGTGAAGAAGAAGCTGAAAGACACCAGACCCAACAATGCTAATGAGCTAAAGGCCGCTATTGAAGCATCCTGGGCATCCATAACACCTCAGCAATGCCACAGGCTGATTGCCTCCATGCCACGCTGCATTGATGCAGTAATCCGTGCAAAAGGATTCCCAACCAAGTACTGAGTGCATTAATGGACATTTTCAAATGTTTGATTGTGTTTTGCTGTTATAAATCTTTTTTTTTTACTTGGTCTGAGGAACTATTCTAATTTTTTGAGATAGGATTTTTGAGTTTTCTTAAGCTGTATGCCATAATCAGCAATATTAAAATAATAAAAGGCTTGCAATATTTCAGTTGATTTGTAATGAATCCAGAATGTATGACATTTTTGTGTTTTTAATTGCATTAAAGAAAATAAAGAACTTTATCACAATATTCTAATTTTCTGAGACAGTCCTGTATATCGGTGACATCAATGATGAATTTGTTTGTCGTGAGCAGAACAATGTCAAGAGTTGATGTAGTACACGTTTTGATCTTTGACAAAAGCAGAGTGTACACACACACACACACACACACACACACACACACACACACACACACACACACACACACACACACACACACACACACACACACACACACACACACACACACACACACACACACACACACACACACACACACACACACACTCTTTGTGTCTTGTCTAGTTTTACTTCCAGTCTTTAGTTTCCCTCCTGTGTTTTAGGCCCAATCCCAAACCACTCCCTCGACCCTACCCCTACCGTGACGGAGTGAACTCCGTCTGTAGCCACACTCGAATCTCAACGAGGCTCCCTCCTGTCAGATGGAGGGAGTAAATACAGCGGCAAGCTTTGGGACCGACTCCCCTCTCTCCGGCAGAAACAGGAAATGCCGGAACTGTATGTAACAACGGTTTCAAATCAGCATCTCTTAGACAAAAAATGTAAATTAATAACTCAAATAAAACTCCAAACATATTTCATTTTGTTATTTTTTTGTAAAGCTCTTTTAGTTTTAAACCTGATGTTTATAAGCTTCTTAGTTTTTGCAACAATCTGTAAATATACACAACTTTATAATAAAATGCACACATTTACCTTGTTCTAGACTAAACACAGGTATGATCCTAAGTTAAAACATATGAGGTTATCATGAGGTTGTTAACATCGCAGTTTGTCAGTGGATGTTTGCTGGAACTACTTGTAAACAGCGTGTTTCCTGACGGACACACACAGCGTGACTCCGTTCAGCTAGAGACCGGTCTCAAGTCAGCACCGCTGCAGACTCGCTGTTTGAGGGCTTGATAGCCCACTCCCCCTCCACACCGCTCCACACTCGTTGGTTTGGAACAGCCCTCAATATGGCGGACCCTCCGCGTGAACTCGCTAACGGAGGGGTAGGGTGTAGGGGTAGGGTGTAGGGGGCGGTTTGGGAATGGGCCTGATTGTGTTCTCCTGCTGCCCCTGTGTTTCACCCCCCGTCCCCAGGTGTGTCTTGTCTTGTGATTATCCTTTTGTATATTTAGGCCCCGTCCACACAGAGACGATATCAGTTGAACCCACTAACGAGGCCGAAACGGAAACGCGGATTTGGAACCCGAATCCGATACACTTTGATAACGGCTCCCAAAGTGGGTAGGTCTGAGGACGAAATGCTTGCGGCTCCGTGTGTACGCTGATTAGAGATGGCAAATCCGGATACTTTTACGGACTCGGAGTCTTCTGAGTCAGTCATTGAAGAGATCCGGATCATACGAGTCCTTTGAGTCATATGAGTCAGCATCACCAAGACAGTAGAAATCCTACCGGTGAAACCGTTGCATTTCACGAGCGTATTAAACTGACGTTATATTAACCTCCGCTACACAGTGGCTTTTGCTTTAATAAAAAATGTTGATCACAAAAAAAAAAGGTTCGGGCACCTAGTTAGGATGCCACCTGGGCGCCTCCCTAGGGAGGTGTTCCAGGCACGTCCAGCTGGGAAGAGACCAAGGGGTAGACCTAGAACCAGATGGAGGGATTATATCTCTTCTCTGGCCTGGGAGCGCCTTGGGATCCCCAAGTCAGAGCTGGTTGATGTGGCCTGGGAAAAGAAAGTTTGGGGCTCTCTGCTGGAACTGCTACCTCCGCGACCCGACCACGGATAAGCGGGAGAAGATGGATGGATGGATGGAGAAAAAAAAGGTTATTTTGTGATTCGGCGAATCTGAGTCTGCTGTTGATTCGTGCATGACGACGAGTCTGCTGGATCTCTGGATCTGCTGTTATACGGTTACGGCTCTGAGTCCGCACGAGTCTGCTAAGGGTTGCGTTCGTGCTCCAGACGCTACTGACCATGATACAGATGTTAGTGCAAAATCTACAGCTCCTCTACCACAACCATCAGCAACAATAATAATATAATAATAATAATAATAATCGTCATCGGTCTTATTCGCTGCTATTGGTGTATTTTGTGGCCACTTACAGGCCTGGCATATGTACTACAGCGTCTCCAGCGTTTTCGAGTGTTTTCGTGTGGACGGAAGACTTTTTTGAAAACGACTAAGGTTTGTTTGACCTTAGTCTTTCCTTGTGCTCTTTGTTGGGTCGTCATCGTTTTCCCATCCGTTAGGAAGGTTCCTAAGCTAAATAGACTATTCGACCGCAACCCGGGGCCGTTTCTCAATGTCGAGGAGGCTTGCTGGTAGCACATGTATGCTGGGTATTTAAACAGTCCTTCTGCGTCACTCGATGACGTAGTATACTTGAAATAGTGGCTCTGCAGCAGATTTACTCAACATTGAGAAACACCCAGAGGAACGAGGAAATGAAAAATAACCGAAGTGAGACGCAGCCCCTGTTCCTGGTTTTGTTCCTATTCCCATGTTCAGGTTTTCTTTGTTTTCTGTTTTATCGGCTTTTTGAGGATTAAAGCTCACTTTTGGTTCAAGCTGCTTGACCACCAAAACGTGACAAGGAGAACAATTAAAAAGTTTGACCGGAGCATGATGATTGGCTGGACAGGAAATTGTGGTACAATTTAATTGGTTGAGAGTGGATGCCCATAAGGAGCTGATTATATGCAGTTGAGGAGCGAATCAATGTTTAGTCTTCCTGACTGAACTTATGCTTTAGCTTCATATTTCGGTTAATCTTGTAATTAAGTCTGCCTCCTCATATTCATTTGGTATTTTTACTTATAAATGATTAAAGCAAATTATGTATTTGGATTCTCTAGATATGTATATTCTTATCCTTAATGTCATTCAAAGCTTTGATTTATTAAACAAAAGTAAGATGACGGCGCCCCCCCCGTGACAGCAATTTATCAACAAATGCATGAGTTAAACTCATTTTCAAATCTGTGGAAGTCACAATTTGTTCCCAGACAGACATTATTTATTTTATGCAAATACTGCATGTGTGTGTACAGGGCATTTTTTCGAATATTGTATGTTTGGTTTATGCAGGTAATTTATAGACCAGACTTTATCAACCTGATATATAATAAAAAAACACGACCGGCATACTGCTGGGACTAAATATGAAGCTTTTTCCTACAAATGACACTATCTGTGTTTATCCCTATGCTGTGCCAAGATACTGATTAAAATGTGATGATGGTAAGTTGGAGGTATGCGCTAATACAAAACAAAAAACGTAAACAAAGCGTAATAGGCTTTTTTAAGCAACATATAAAACACACACAATGGCAAACATCAATTGAAAAACATCCCTCTCAAACTAACTTAACATATAAAATGAATTGTTTGAATAGCTCATTCTCTTCACTGTGATAATTATGAGACTGCCATTAGAGACTATTTCAAATATTAATAGGCATGAGCCAGACAGCTTAGTTTATTCATGTTGGAGATCTCTGTGAAAAGTTAAACTAATTTAAGTCATTTCCTATTCCTGCAGTCTGGGTCTCTGAAGAGCAGACACATTTTGCAATAACACAGCAGAAAGCATCAGGGATTTGGGTGCTTGTGTAGAACTTCAGAGAGTCATCAATTTAACAACTCTCTCACAAAGCTAATCGTCTCTGCTCCATTGTAAACCAGTGTGACACTGACGATGTGGACTGACTAGTTGCATTTCTGTTTGAACTTCTGCACCCAAACTTCTTTCAACATGTCTTCAGCAGCCTACAAGAGGATGTTGTTTTCAGTTTAAATGATTACAGTAGGTGGAATGGCCTGTCTGAAAAGAGTGAAGGAATCCCCCCCCCCCCCCCCCCTTTGCTCTCACTCTTGAACACTTATCTTTTCTCAGAAATAAGTTTCAACCGCCTTAACCTGTTTGAGGCTCCACCATACAAGGAAAAAAGGTATTACATCGCTAAAGTATTCCAAATCATAAATCATGTTAATGTTACGTTAGGTCTATTCTCATTAAAGCAGCTATCCTCAATATAGTTCATTAAATGTTTTTCCAACAACAGAGCTGCATTTAAAAGAGTGAATATTGGCCATAGGGTCTAAGGATAGAGGGTGTCGTTTTTCTCATACTGATATTCTGAACAATCTGTGCTGTTGTATTTGCTGTAAAGTGTCTCTACTGTAGGCTATTTTTATTATATGTACAGCACTTTGGCTCGACCAAAAATCGTTTATAAATGTGCTATATAAATAAAACTTGATTTGATTTGATTTGACATACATTCCACTGATGGCCAAATCATGAATGATATTGCATTTTAGGGGTGTCTGACTAAGAATTGACATAAACAAATTTGATTGGTCATGCCATGGCTGATGCAACAGTGAGGACAATAAAAAGTGCACAGGCAATTTGACGATAAATTGTTCAATTATAATATATATATATATATATACAGTATATATATATATATATATATATATATATATATATATATATATATATATATATAAATATATAAATTAAATGTTCTCACTGTTGGATCTACCGCCATCGCACCAGAGATGTGGAGGTCCAGTGAGAAGGATTACCCTCACATTATGTTGTCTTTTAACAGCTGAGTTTTTACACATATGTGCCAAATGTGATATCAGGTGCAGGAAGTGATAGAGGGGTTGCTGAATTCCCAACAGCATTAATACAATACATCTGTATACCCTTCAGTACCTTTGCCAAATGTATCTGGCTAGCTCTGTTACCAACATACAGCATGCAGCTGTGGTGTTTAACACCTGGTTTAATCTCAAACCTCTGTCACTGTGATGCCGCCTTTGGCGCAGAGATTTGGCTCCATGACTCCATCAATGTTAAAGCTCACACACAGAAAATATGTAAATTAGGTCTGACATCTGTGATAACATGACCGAGTGTACTCTGCCTCATTTCTCACCTAACATGAACCAAAGTGCGTAGGTACTGAAGCTGTGAAAGCATCACACCGGTACAACCTTCACTTTGGTGTCAACACACAGACCGTGGCCACCTGGAAACTACAGAGACACTGAACCCAAACCATGTGGTCTGTGCTTCATCTGTTAATGTGAACATTTCCACTGCCAGCGGCGCCAGCAAGAAGTAATGAACTAATATGATTGTTAATCCAGGCTCTGCTTTCCTTGTTCAAAGTAATTTAACAACACTAAATGATGCTGCACCATCAGATTATTTAGGAATTTAGATTATATATAATAAAGAAATGAAATGAAATAAAAAATAAAATAACCTTAATCATTTTACATAACTCTGTGTAATAGTAATAATTTGGCCAGGCTGACACACCCCTCCTCTATATTTTATCTGATGTGTATATAAGATGTTTATCTGTAGCACTGAACTTAAAGGGGCCTTGTCATGCTTTGTGGAGGTTTCCCTTTCCTGTTGTGCATTAAAGGATTTTGTACATTTAATGGTCTACAAAGGCTAAAATCCCTGTTCCCTCCAGGGAGTTTCTCTCCAACACACTCCCCCCCTCCCTGAAACGCCTCCATTAGACTCCTTTGTTTACTTCCGTAACATAGTGACATCACTACATAACAATTGCGCTTCTATTGGCTAGCGCTCCCACACATTGTACGGTATGTGACGGACATCTCTAACCGGTTGACTGTTTTGATCACAAAATAGGTGTCCTGCTAACCAATCAGAGCAGACATGGCTCTGGTTTCAGACAGAGAGTAAAAAGAGGTGCTGCAGCACAGGCAGTACGAGACAAATAAAGAGCTTTTTTTCATTTTTTTCGAATATCCGTTGCTTTTACCAGTGAGACAGAGGGAATGATGTGTGGCAAAATGGTCCCAGGCCGGATCCGAACCCAATCAGGCCACCAGCTCTACCAACTGCGCAGTGGACCAAATAAAGCACTTTTTTTACAAGAATAAATATGAACCTAAAAATGTGAATAATGTCCTCTTTAACATCAGTACTGCACATATATGTTAATGTATCCTTATTCTAAAATCGGAAAACATGAACAAGAAACGATCTTGACTGATCAAATGTTTTCTGTGTTAAAAAATGTTCCTCCCATATTTCTAGTGCAGAGTTGCACAGCACCCTTCAGCACCATGCTGTCACTGCAGGTACAGTGCATGTTGATGTGAGCTGATGTAAGTTGTCCACCTTCTAGTATAATGTACTGAAAAACACACTGAGGGAGAAAAACACATTTTGGGAGTCCTTAAAATCACCATGATACAATAAGTCAGCAAACCATTGCAACAGCAGACGACAAAACATTATTCCTAGGCATTAATCTCTGTGCACATTATCATACTGCTGGAAAAAAACGGACTTGCCAGACGAAAAAAAACAGTCTTCATTGAGGGATTCATTTTTTTTTAAGTCTAAACGTAAAAGTGCTTTAGAAACCAAACACAGACAATTAACAACAAATGTTTAATTACAATCTCCCCCTTCAGAAGTACATTAGAGTAACACAACACACAACCCAGGAATAATATAATAATACCATTTTAATAAGAATTTTCATTATGTCGCCCTCAGGTCTTCAGGGAGGGTGTTTCACAATCGTGGCCCGTCATAATAAAAAGGCGCCTCACTGTGGGTCTATGTTTTCACACATGTGAAAGGTTATTATTCACTTAAAATGTTGATGATGGTTGAGGGTTATTCTTATAAATTCATGATTTATGTTATAATTACAAATGAGAAATGTTAGTGTTTCCCCCAATTTTTCTGTATCACCTATATCATATGGATACACAAACTGTGCATTTGTTACCAAACTCTTTTTTTTAAAATAATTTTTACAATGGTGTTGTAATTGTTGATTACCAATTATTTCTCCTAGACTTATGCTTTTAGAGGTAGACATTAATGAAGTTATCACTCAAACTAATTATAACCAAATGCAGAGGCATTTATATAATATAAAAAAGAATCGATATATTTATATAGTCTTAATGTTACAAAAGGCCCTTTGAGGACAACCGTAGCGCTAATGTGGCCCCCGATGAAATTGAGTTTGAACCCCTGTTATAGAGGATTGGTTGATGGTCACACGCTGACTGACCATATTCCTGCTCACTCAGAGGACTGAATCTGAACATGGAGCTTCAGTTAGTCACCCAGAGAACACCCAGCTCCCTCACACTGTGGACATATGAAACAACGTGTAGGAGCAGATGAGGGGGACAGAGGGATGTGACTCACTCATACGTCCATGGCCACACACACAGCGGTCACACCGACTCAGTCCTGTAAGTGGCTGAAAGGAGGCAGTATCTTCATATCTTGATGACATCGCTCAAAGGAAACAGGCTGACAGGTCGCTCCATCACGTCAGGTGTTGGTGGGCGGCTCCTGATGATGTCAGAGGCAACAATGCTTCTCCAGCTGTAGGGTACATGGCTGGCGTTGGCCGGACCAGAAAGGTCATTAATGTTAGTCACCATTATTCACAGTTAGAGCCCACACACAGAAATATCAGCTGCTGGCTCATGTTAGTCTCATGGTGGCTCTGAGGGAGGGTAGGACGCAGGGCCGCCCTCCCTACAGGCCAATCACGCAGGCTGCATGGGGCCCCGCCTTCCGCAGGGGACCCCGCCCAGAGGGCCTCAGCTGCTGTGCGCAGTTCTCCGCTCAGTTCTCCGCGAACCCCCCGCGAGAGTGAGAGAGAGGTGACAAGGGGAGCACGTCTGTAACTCAACACCGTTGCAATGAATCGACATCTGACCAATCACGGCTTTGATACGGCCACTAGTGCAGGTGAAGAGATGACGGTGAAAAGACAGTTTCAGTCAGGCGCAAGCAAGAGGGGGAAAAAACAAAACATGAAGAAACTAGAGCATCACTCGAAGGTGGGTTATTGTATGAGTCAAATGTACAACTTGCGAATGTTGTATAAGTCAAATTGCCAATTGCCATATTAAAACATTAGCTGCAATTCACGACATGAAGAAGGCAGTCTCTGCATAGCATATAGGCTAATGGAGATGCAGTTATTTCCAGCATTCTTTATTTACCATTCATTCAAGTATGTTATGCCTTTATCTGCTAATGTACAGGAGGAAGAGTGATAAACTGTCTGTCTAGTTGGCTTACGTAACAGTTAAAGTTTACAGCCTAAAAAACATGGAGCATTTTTCCCCCTTTTATTCATTTTTATGTCAATTTGCACATTTCATGGTGATGCTCAGCCTCTCCCCTTAACTCCTAACAGTCATCATCATGTCAACCACAACACAGAGAAATACTGATAGAAATGTGTGTGTAGTTGTTGATACATTGCTGACAGAGGGAACTATACAGATTTAAGAAATATCCATTTTTGAGCATGTAATAAGCATGTTTTGTCTTGACTATATTTCAACTATATGATAATAATATAATATAGTATTTACATTTTTGAATTGATTATGATTATTATTATTAGTAGAAGTAGTTTATTTGCATTAATTATATTTTAATCTTTTTGAGGCTATTATTTAGCATGAAATGCACACGTATTCACCTGTAAACGCATACTGAACGACATACATGCATATTTACCATTTACCTCACTGCATAAAAAAGTAACTGTGTTGATAATAATAATAAAAATAGGAATTATATTTGCAAAGTATCCTACTTTGTTTCCAAAAAAAAATGTTTCACTCCTGTCGGTTGGGGGGGGGGGCCTCATCTCACAATGTCGCTTGGGGCCCCAAGTTGGCCAGGGGCGGCCCTGGTAGGACGTATGTGGGGTCCTGGGCATTTTAAGTAATATACAAAGTGGATGACAAAAAGGTTTTACAATTTGTTTTTTTATTTACATTTAAATATTTTCTACTTACATATACTTTATCCTGTTGATGATTGGTTTTCATTGTCCTGTTTAAACTGATCTTTTCAAAAGGAATATTCTTCTCAGTTGTTAAAAAGACGAGTTTTTATTTATAATTATTTGTAATGCTCCCAATTTTCCAGTTTCACTACTAGTTCATGACCTTTCCAGCTTTTGGATTGATTTCACACCCTATGAAAATCTACTTTTAATTACTTTAAACTGGCATAGATTGAACTTCGTATCCATCAGTGCAAATGGACTCTGGTACTGCAGGTAAAAGGATGGGGTTTCCTTTCACCTGCCAGGCTTAAACTGGTTTACCGGATCATATTTGAATGCGGTTGAAGAAATAGAGATCAATTAACGTTAATTGTAATGGTGCGTGTGTCAGGCAGGAAGTATGCTAATATTTGTTGTGAAAAAGGATGTATCAAATAAACAATGCTGATTTATAGCAATGAAATACAACTACACCATCATGGTCCTTTAAACCTGCACATTTGCATTTTACAAGTTAATGGCAGTAAAACGAGCTGTTAACAGAACATTAACAGACATTGTTAGATATTCAGCAGTTGCAGAATAAAATTACCATTTGGTGTTGTGTTTCTGGCCACCTGATGAATGAAAGCGCATTATTCTCTCTCCTCTTGCATGATGTGAGATGAGAAGGGGAGAGAGAGTCAGCTGATCAATTTTGGATAACTCAATTTTGTTTTAAAGGTTTCCTATTGTATTTATAAAAAACATGTATATGAAGTGTTTTGCTCAAAATAACAGACGGATCACCCATTCTAGCTATGCCTCATAACCATAGACTATATATAAAGCTTTTAACCCTCTATTTCAACCCTGTTAGAGAAGTGCTGATTCTGGGCTCTTAGCTTTAAAAAAAACTATATTGAAAAAAAAAAGAAAAAGTGCAATATGTCTGTCTCAAATGTATGTTGTTTCAAAAAGAAGTACTTGAGTAAATGTACTTTCTGTGTTGCTTTCCATCAGCTGTATTATATAAATGTCACCATTGTAAATGAAAGAGTGTGACGATGAGGCAGCCCAAATCAGCAGTGTCAAGCTTTAATCTGCTTTAAAACAGCAGACGCCCTACTGAGAAACTCCCCATGCAGCTGAGACTTAAATTCTGATCTCCCAGCATGCAGTCTGGATATACCAGCTTACACCTAAAAAAACACACAATCCAGTATTCGGGAAGATTATTCAGCAATTAAATAGCAGTTACCATCTGGTTTCAGAGTGAGCTGCATCCTGTGTTCAAGCTGCTGTGGTCTCAGAGCGCATTCAGATAATATGATTTGTCTAATACATAAGAGCAAATGTGAACATTATGCTTATTAGTGCATTACACAGTCACTGGCTAATAAATATACACTGAAAAAACTGAAATGTTGACTTTAAATATATTATGTGTTGTGAGGCTTTATTTGAAGTATTAAAGTAACGTATTATGGCAGAAAGTTTGATACAGTGTATTTCTGGTATATTCATTTTAATAAGGTCCCATTTTTATTATAACCGGACTTCTGCCTCGAGTGAAAAGATTACCCTTAAGTATTCTTCAGAAAGTCCTGTTGCAATTTCCAGATATCAAAAGAGGCTCCTTGAGTCTCTCTGTTAATTATCAATAGACTGTGCAATTAACAGGGGAATTCCCAGATACATTTTCAGATAATGTAGTTAAAGTCTTGTTAAATTAATGATTCATTTCCTGTAGACCCATAAAAGAGGCCTTGGGAATTAGGCCACACAGTTTGCTTTTGTTCCTATTCCCATGTGTGTGCGTGAAAGATGCTTTGGGGCTGTTGCAGCAGCTAGAAGGGGATTGCTGCTCAAATTATAACTGTGTGTGTTTTATTTGATTTCTCTGTTTATTCTTTCATGTGTGGGTACTAAATGGCTACAAAAATTGTGGAGGAATTAGCTTAAACATGTTTAATTACTCTATACGAAATGGAAGCAGCTTTTCAGGACAGAGAAGATAGAGCTGGGGGAGGAGATATTCTCCATTAGATACAGCATGTGAAAATATCAGGGAAGTCTATATATCTTGAAATATAGCTGTGTGTTTGATTACTTTGTATCAATAATAGCAATATGTGTAACAAGAAGCTGGAAATAGGAGAATTGAAACTTCGTATTTGGATGTATTCATGATCTTTGTGAGTGAGACTCATTTACACCCAGAGGGGATATTCTTGTGTAGATAACAGCTCAAGTGTCTGAAAGGCTGCAGGCTAAATGAGTGTGCGGTACTTTTTCACTGCTTGAGAGCAGAGCGAAGGTTTTCCTCTCGTTATTATTATTTGATATTAAGGTAACTCACATGTGTTATTTGTATAATCCAACTATAAAAAACTATATCTTAAACCTATCTTTATAAATGCCAAAAGTATGTGAAACTTGCAAGGAGGGGTTTGTTATCTCAAATGTAAGAGTCTCCTAGCTGGCTCGCGCTGATTGGGTACGACAGGCCATGTGTTGGTCTCTCCCAATGGGAGACCCCTCTGGGGGAAGCATGCACACAACTCCTCCTATGTTTTTAGTATGATAGCCTCTGTTTTCTCTAAGTTCGCTCTCTTTTTCTTCATGCTGGCCAAGGGGTAAGACCTCTCCCAGCGAAAGGAACTAGAGCCGGAGTAATCCGGATTACTTCGTGATTGAGGTTGTATTTGTGTTGTATATTTTACCATTAAAGCAGATTATTGTTTAACCCTTATCCTGGTTGCTTTGAATTCTTCCTCTGTTGATTTGACCCACTCACAAAAGGACACACGGAGCAGGAGGGGGGCCTCAGAGCCCCCCGCCAGAGTGTGACCTCTGCTCCAACAGTTGACATAATACAAGTTTTTCCAGTGTATCCCGATATTTTCCCCTGTAAATATAACAAGTATTCACTCACCTTGAAAGTTTGAATGTAATCAGTTTCACAAAATGAAATCATAACAGGATGTATTCAGCATTTATGTTCTGATTAACAGAAAATTAACCTTTAACGTTGTGTTAATAGCCGTATCAATGAAGTACTCTGTTTTAAAGTTATTTTATGGACTAGCTCTTCATTTGTTCCCCTCTCTTCCACATCTCCTCCTCTACCAGTGTCCTACACACCTCATTAGTAGGACACATCATCCAGATCCTCCTTAATGGATGACAATGCAGTTTTTCCTCTCATTGACATGCAAAGTCGTGCTTTGAGATGGAGAGGTGGGATGAGAAGGTGGAGTGAATTAGACATAAAAGTGACAAATCAGTGATCCCAACAAGACATCACTCATAACAAGAGGTGTGAGTGTATGGCACTTTTTATGCCTTTTTTATTTCCCTATTGCACTAAAACTATCACTCCATGAAGCTACGGTAAATATCTATGGTTAAATTCATCTCACGTGCAGAGATGACGCAGCAGGTACAATATAGAAGAATCAATCTGAATTTGGTCCAACGAATTGCAGGATTATGCACTTCCTAAATTGGCAACATGCATAGAGGTCATAATAATATATTAGTCAGAGAGGACTTTGACCTATAATGTCTCATAGTATTGGAACTGTAGTTGAGTAAAGGATCTGAATATAGTCAGTTGTTTATGGTTATTTGATTACAAAAATTACCCACCTTAACCATAGAGTGGCAGTGGTGTAAAGTAACTAAGTACATTTACTCAAGTACTGTACTTAAGTACAATTTTGAGATAATTGTACTTTACATGTTATGATACTTTTTACTTCTACCCCACTACAATTCGGAGGCAAATTGTATACTTTTAATCCAGTACATTTATTTAATAGCTTTAGTTACTTTGCAGATTTTGATTAATGATGTGAAATATAATCAAGTCAGACTTTGGTTCCACCTGGAGTAAAATCACAAGCTACCCTGCAGTATACAAAGTCATTCAAACTAGCTGCACCTTTACCAGCTTATACCAGCAATGATTATAAAACATATCATATATATTATTCTATATAATAACCAATCTGCAGAATGAGTACTCTTACTTTTAATACTAATTATAATGTGATGCTAATACTTCTTTACATTTACTTGAGTATCATTTTGAATGCAGGACTTTTACTGTAACAGAGTATTCCTACACTCTAGTACTTTTACTCAAGTAAAAGATCTGGGTACTTCTCCCACCTCTTTCTGGTGTAGAGAACACCTTGTTTACAATGTTTCATGTTCAGTAAGGGCTCCAGTGTAAAACATAGATTTAACAGACGCAATAGCCATGTTGGGTTGACAGCATCTATAGAATGAGGCCATGCAGTAGAATGCTAGCTAAATAATATCTGCTGTAGGTTTAACACTGCTCCTCCTGGAGTGTTAGGAGATAAGGTTCAGCCTGGTCCCTCTGGAGGTCTTGAGTGCAGCTCCCTCTCACACAATGACTCTTCATGCCTTGATTGCATTGCTCTTCAGTGGGTGTCCATTAATTTCAAATGAGACAACCTGCTATCACTGTAGTAGTACATTGCATAAAGATTGCATTATGATACAAGTGGGGGTTGTAGGGGAAACACCAGGCAATCTTGAAATAAGCAGTCTCTGTTGAGTCGTCTGTTTCAATCAGTTTTAATGTCACACTTATCAGTTAGTTAACACAACAACAACAACAACAAAAATCTTGGTTTTCATAAATATGTTAGAAGAAATATTCAAATCTAAACTAAACTGTCCCAGTAGTGACTCTTCTTTTTGATTGAAGTGTGTATGTTATATGCCTTTTACCTACTACCAGGCCTACATATTTGTTTCCTTGGCAGGACGCTGATGGCATGTTATTGACACTGTAATGACCTATCAGTCAGTTAGATATTGGCAAGAAAAATCTACAAGAGATTGTACAGTGCAATCAGAGAGATACAGTATGTCCACGTTTTTGAGCAAGTCCACGAATCCAGTCTTTGTCAAGTCTGTCACCACCTTCGCGCAGCTGCTGGCGCCACTTCGTCCGGTCCTCCGCCAGCCTCTCCCAGTTATCCGTCGCAATATCAGTCAGTTACAGTGGATAATAATGGTCACTATTGATTAAACTGCTAGTTAGTAAGAGCCCCAGAGGGGTTTTCAGATGGTATCGTATTAGTTCATTAATTGCATTTGATTTATTTGACATGATGTTACGTTTTACTATCTTTATCAACAAGCTGGTATATATTTTGAATAAAACCATTGCTCATACATTCAATGTTACTGAAGATAATTAGGATTGATTGAATTTTTTAGTTCTATTCTGTTTCTATGTTAATTATCTCACCGCCCTGTTTAAAATGTGATCAGATCTTGTCAGTTTTCAGCCCAATATAAGTTGTTCAGAAGATGCCTGCAACACCAACCATTAGGCCCAACATGTTGAAGTCTTTGTCTTTATGACGTTGTGTCATGCTCTTTCCGTTTTTGTCTTTATTTTGAAGAGTGTTCACCCCGTGTCATGTCTGCTTTTACTTCATGCCTCTGTGTTTTCCTAATGTTTGATTACCTAAGTGTGTTCCCCCCCCCCAGCTGTGTTTTGTCTTTGTGATGAGTCCTGCATGTATTTAAGTTGAGGTTTCCTGTCACTGCTTGTTGGATCCTTCTTTGCTTTTCCAGAGAGGTTTTGTTTAGCCTTGCGATGCTATGCCTGAGAACCTGCCATTACAGGTATGTTTCATTAAAAACTTGTACCTCCAGCCTTTGGGTCCACCCTGCTTTGCTCTCCCATGACACATTGAGTGTCACTTTCACTTTACAAACAGCTATTTGAACAGTTATTTGAACCCAAATATAATAAACCACAATCTTTTCGGGAGTAAGGAGCAGTACAATTACACACGCACACACACACACACACACACACACACACACACACACACACACACACACACACACACACACACACACACACACACACACACACACACACACACACACACACACACACACACACACACACACACACACACACACACACACACACACACACACACACACACACACACACACACACACACACACACACACAAAGAGAGAGAAAGGCGCTATACATAAAAGGCAGCTGAGTACAATCGCTAATTGACGCAGAGAAATGCAGTTTGGGTGGGAACAGGTCAGACTTTTGCTCGCACAGCAATTGACATACTTCTGCCTCCAGTCTGGCAGAATAACCACTGATACTCCTGTTTCACCGTCTGCCCACTGAACTCTGTTGACACCTTACATACCATTTAATAAAGTATGAGCAAACAGGATTTGTTTCCAAAAATATCGGCCATATTCACCCTCAAACTGTTTCTCTGATAAGGACTTTTTCTGGAGTCTTTTGTTTGTCACGCCATTGTCATCAACCCTATACATAAGAATGCTCGAAAGCTCTTGCACAAAAACATTAGTGTAATATCCCAGATTAGAATTGCAGTCTATTAATCTAGGAATATTCAGCAATGATATCAAAAGACATGATGACATATAACCTTAATGTAGATAGCCTGTACAGTTTGAATACATTCATTTTGTCTTTCATTTATTTATGACTATTGGTGTTACCGTCTCCCATTTAGTGTTGTTTCCCATGTCTACTTTTATTCTTCACCAAGATGAAAACGACTTAGGCAGCCAATAAATAATACACATGGAAGATACAATTGTAATTCAAAGGGCGTGATATTGTGCTCTGCTCCTGAAGAAAACATATAGAACTCCTTTCTTTGTGTTTCTTGAAGTTTACTGAGGCTTGAAAGCCACGTGAAAGCCACTTGAAGGGTACAATCTGTTATCTTCTGATCTTTTCTGAGTGTAACGCCATCTCTGATTTTAATTTTGAATTATACTCCACATCCTCTATGAATATGAGGCTGCAACAGCACATCAGAGAGGATATTCAGCAGTCAAAGCTCTGTTCAGAGTAGATCTGTACTACAAAAGACAGCCAACATAAGAAGAAACACTGTTCAATAAACACCATCTACTGGACAATCAATGTTCATAAAAACCCAGCAATGTACCAGACTTATTGGAATTCACAACATCAGTCTAGGCAGCTGTTTTAACCTGAATTTCTCTGTAAATAGGGAACTGAAAATATAACGTTGAGCTGCTGTGTCATTCTGAGCAGTGTGAGTCAGATGTGTGTGAAAGAGATAGAGAGAGGTAAATTGAGCTATTTAGAGAATGAGTTGTGCCTAGACATTTGGAAGGATTTGCCTATCCCACAAGCCTCCTATAAATAGGAAGAAAATGAGTCTCGCATTTAACCAAAAACGACCCACGACAAAAATAAGCAGAACAGAACACAGTGACCTGACTGACACCACAGCGTCTTTAGAGAGGACATAAAATGCTAATCGCAGGTTCTTATTGTATGTTGTGTCTCTACTGGGACATGTTTCCATGCTTTAATGTTCAAGACACCATTTACTTTTCTCATACTGCCTGTGCTGCAGCACCTCTTTTCACCATCTGTCTGAAATCAGAGCCCAGTCTGCTCTGATTGGTTAGCTGGCTGGCTCTGTTGTGATTTATTCAGACATCTTGAAGCTGTCAAAGTAATACACAAGCTTCCAGTTAAGCCCCATGCCCCGCATGATCTTGCAAGAAACAGCGTCTGAGGGCTTCTTAACGTTTAACAAATGTTCATACCCACTTAACGGGAAGAAACTCAACTATCAGAAAATATTAACAATTTTTAGCTAAACGAAACGCAAGGGTAATAACAAAGGCTCTGAATTAGCCCTGAGCGAAAAAATGCTAACGCACTTAGCACAGAACTCACGGTAAAATACCCTTATTACTTATCGGATCTGTATAAACAAGATATCGATTAGCAAGCTGAGATTCCACAGATTCCAGAAATGTAACAATGTCCCCCTGGAGTGTTAGGAGATAAGGTTCAGCATGAGAGGCTATCAAAGTATCATCACTGAGCACTCAAAACTCGCGACAGGGGAAGCAAACACAGACATCACAAGACTACGTAGCTTTACAGAGCAAACACGGGATAAATGTCTTACCTGTTTCATTCTTGCCCCTCATATTACAAGAATGGACGGTTGAAGCACTTTTAGCTGCTTACACTTTATTAAACTTTTACATAGAATGTAGCATAACATTTACACCCTGGCTTCATCCGCATGCCTGCTCCGGTATGTGTTCCCCTCAACCGGGTCCGTGTGGAAACATATAACAACTATTGTAACATCCTTTTTCTTTTTCTTTTTAAGTGTAGGTACAAAATCAATTATTAATTTTTTTCCTTAAATACAAATTTCAAAATACAATTTTCACTCAACATTTTTTCTTTTAAATCCCCCCCAAAGTCCTTGAGTCACATCACATCAGTGACCCATATCAGTTTGCATAGTCCTGCAAGTACTGTGGCCTAACAACTGGTCGGCCAACAGTCTGTTGTGTGTCACACATGACTCTGTCAGGGGTTGTAACAGTTTCTGGAGTCGTGTGAGTGTCAACAGTCACCGTACGGGCTGTCACACTCGGTACTGTGCCCTGGTCCCGATTCCTCCTTAGAACACCTCCATTCTCCAGCTGCACCGTGTAGGACCTGTGGTCAACAGCCTCCACCACAGTAGCCGTCCTCCAGATCGTGTGTGGTTCGTAAGGCTGAACTCTAACCTGGTCTCCCTGTTTGAGCATGTCCATGTCCTTAGCTGTCCTGTTGTAGTATGTGGCTTGCTTCTCCTGCCTGTCAATCCGCTCTCGTGTTGTCTGTTTCACCTCGGGTTGTAGGAGACTGTCCCGAGCAGGTAGTAGAGTTCTGGTCCTCCTGTTAAGCAGTCCCTGAGCCGGGCTTGTAGTCAGTCCTTGAGTAGGTGTGTTGCAGTGATCCAACATAGCCAGGTACGGGTCCTGTCCCGCCGCCTTAGCTTTCAGCATCAGTCGTTTTGCAGTTTTCACAGCGGACTCGGCCTTCCCGTTGCTCTGTGGGTATCCAGGAGACTACGTTTTGTGCTCGAACTCCCACAGCCGACTGAAACGCTGGAACTCTTGGGACGAATACTGGGGCCCATTGTCTGAAAAGAGAATAAGCGGAATCCCCTGACGGGAAAAGTGAGCTTTCAGCTTCCTAATCACAGTACTTGACTTTGTATCAGGTAGGTAGTCAACTTCCCAAAAGTTGGAATAGTAGTCCACTGTAATGAGGTAGTTCTTATCGTTAAAGGTAAACAAATCTGTACCAACCTTGGCCCATGGTCTGCCTGGTACCTCATGTGGATGTAGTGTCTCTTTTTGTTGTTTCGTGTCAACTGATCTGCAGATGTCACATTTCCCTATGAACGTTTTTATCTGTTCATTCATTCCCGACCAGTAGACACATTCTCTGGCACGCCTGAGGCATGCCTCCACACCCAGGTGAGAGGAGTGGATCCGGCGGGTGATGTCCCTTTGTAGTGAATATGGGATGACAGCTCTCTCCCCTCTGAAGATGATGTCATCCTGTATACTCAGTTCCTCCTGGAATGAGTAGTAGTGCATAATATCTATCGGTGTGTCTTTCTTATGTTTAGGCCATCCCTTCTGAATGGTGTTGCTAAGTGTCTGTAGCGTTTTGTCTCCTTGTGTAGCAGAGCGGATTGTGCTCAGTCTCTCTTCAGAGATAGGCAAAGGCCACCATATTGACCATCTCAATCTCAACTTCCACTGTTCCTGCAGATGAGCTCTCTGCTAAGTATGCTCTACTCAATGTATCTGCAAGTAACATGTCACGACCTGGGACATAAATCACATCAAAATAATATCTCTGAAGTCTGAGCAACATACATTGGAGTCTCTTTGGTGCACTTAACATTGGCTTCTTGACAATGTTCTCCAACGGCTTATGGTCACTTTGTACTGTCACTTTCCGGCCATACGTGTATTGATGGAACTTTTCCATGCCATAGACAATAGCTAAACATTATTTTTCTATTTGGGCATAGCCCCTTTCGGTTGGTGTCAGTACTCTGCTCCCGAATGCTACAGGTTTCCCTTTTTGAGTCAGTGCTGCTCCCAGCCCCGTTTCTGAAGCATCACACTGCAATGTCAGTTCCTCTTGTGGGTCATAGTACTTCAGTACTGGTGTTTTGGCTATATTGTCCTTGAGCCTGCTGAATGCTTCTTCGTGCATTTCTGTCCATTCCCACATATTTTCCTTGTGTGTGAGCTGTCTCACAATCTCACAATCATCTGACAGGTGTTTGTAGAATTTAGAGAGATAATTTACCATGCCCATCAGTCTCTGTACACTCTTCACGTCAGTTGATCTTGGCATGTCTCTCACTGCCCTGATCTTCTCGGGGTCAATTTTCAGTCCATCTGCTGTCAGCAGGTGTCCAATATATGGCACCTCCTGCTGCCTCAACCTGAATTTCTCTGCATTCAGCTTGATATTCTTTTCTCTGCATCTGCTTAGAAACTGTCTCAATTTATCATCGTGGTCTTTGAAGGCCATTTCTTGTGTGTCACCTTCTCCTGTGATCAATACGTCATCAGCTATGATGTAGATGCCTGGCAGACCCTCCAGTGCTTGAGTCAGCCGCTGGAAAATCTCAGGTGCTGGGCTGATTTCCATAGGCATCTTGAGCCACCTAAATCTGCCAAACGGTGTAGCAAATGTTGTTAGATAGCTTGACTCCTCCTCCAATTTCACATGCCAAAAGCCATGTTTGACATCACAGACTGTGAACACCTTCGCTTTCGACAGGTCTGGAAGGATGTCATCAATGGTAGGAAGTGGGAAATGGCTCCGCTTTAGAGCCTTGTTCAGTGGTCTTGGATCAATACATATTCTTGGCTTGCCATTAGGTTTCTGCACTGTGACAAGACTACTTATCCAGTCGGTGCTTTTCTCCACAGGTGTGATGATCTCTCTCCTTTGTAGATCCTGCAGCTCTAACTTGAGAGGAGTCATCATGGCAACCGGGACTCGTCGTTTGGGGAGTTTCACTGGCTCCACCCTCTCGTCGATCTCGATCTTGTACTCTCCTTCCATGCAGCCATCACCTGTGAACACATCACTGTACTCCTTCTGTATTTGTTGCATGTGTAGACCACCGTGGGCTGATTTCACTTCAGTGACAATACTGTCAATAGCTAGTATGTTCTCATACTGTACTTTGATGAGTTTCATGGCTTCGCTTGCCTTCTTTCCCAACAGTGGTAGTCTACAGTCCTCATTCACCACCTCAAACTCCAGGCGGTACTGTTTTTGGTTCCTTGGGTTTCTCACCTTCACCTTGTATTTGCCTAGTGGATGCAGCCTGGTCTTGTTGTACATTACCAGCACTGTCTTACTGCTCTCCAGCTGAGTTTCAGGGCTCAATAGATTCACAGGGATGACATTACAGCTAGCTCCACAGTCTATCTGAAACTTCTCCAGCTCCTTGCCGATTAGCATCCCTGCGAAAAGCTGGCTGTTCTTGGCTTTGTCCTCCCCGGCCTCTTTACCAGTCACTGTCAGTATCTCTGCAGTGGTGACACTCAATATGTCCTCATATTCCTCACTGTCCTGTTCAGTCACTTGGTGTACTTGTCTTCCTCTCTTGTCTTTATCCTGTGTGGTTTTACATTTGACAGCAAAATGATTTTCTTTACCACATTTTTTGCAGCGCTTTCCAAAGGCTGGACACTTGTTCTTGTCCCTCTCATGTGTAATCCCACAGAATTTGCATGAAACTGTGTTTGTGTTCTTATCTTGCCATGCTGTCGGTTTCATCATGTGCACCTCCTCCACTGTATGTCTTGCAAGGGTTCTACTATTTTCACGTGACAGTTCTGTAGCCCTGCACAACTGTAGGCAGTTGTCCAATGTCAGGTTGTCCTCCCTGAGCAATCTCTCTCTCAGTCCTGAATCCATAATGCCACATACTATTCTATCACGAATGAGTGAGTCTCTTATTTGTCCAAAGTTGCATGTGCTGGCTAACATTCTTAGATCAGTGACATATGTATCAATGTTTTCATCCTGTCCCTGATTTCTCACGAAAAGCCGATATCTCTCCACTGTTTCATTTACCTTGGGGTTGCAATGTCCATCGAATTTTTCAATGATGTTCTTCACTGTCCTCCTCGCTGTAGTCACATCACTCATCAGAGTTTCACAAAGTTCTCTACCAGTCTCTCCAATCAGGTAGTAGAACAATTTCACCTTCATTGTTTCTTCTGCCTCCGGCAAAGAAAGCTCCAAGTAAAGTGTAAACTCCTCTTTCCACGATTTCCATGACTTTGCAAGATTGCCAGAGACCAAACACAATGTTGATGGGGGTTTCAAACCTTCCATGGCCGACCGACGAGCGTCTTCCCCAGCCCACTGCTTGTTATTAGCTACAGGCTAGCTGGTTAGCTGCACAGCAAAAGTTTGTTTTCTTTATCTTCTTTTGTACTGCTCTCTTACTTCCAAGTTTCCAATTTCCGCTGCCACCATGTTTCATTCTTGCCCCTCATATTACAAGAATGGACAGTTGAAGCACTTTTAGCTGCTTACACTTTATTAAACTTTTACATAGAACGTAGCATAACATTTACACCCTGGCTTCATCCGCATGCCTGCTCCGGTGTGTGTTCCCCTCAACCGGGTCCGTGTGGAAACATATAACAACTATTGTAACATTACCTTTTGCGGTTTCTGATCAATGTGTTCAATGGCATTAAAAAGATAAAAAACGCTGCTGAAGGTTCATCCATAGGTTAATCAAATGGGTCTGAAATTATTAATGATAATCCATCTTCATATTTATGTCAATAACTGAGTTTTAGCTGCTATTATAGCTACTAGTGTATGACAGCTTCCGGTTTGGGGCATTCTGGCTACGCATCACTCAGTCACCAATGGGTAATGTTTAGATCAGTGGTTCTCAACTGGTCAGGCCTCGGGACCCACTTTCTACTTGGTCAATACATCGCGACCCAACATTTTGAGGCAATCAAATCTATTCAACAAAAAAACGTGCTGTAATATATACGCTTTTCAGCATACAATATTAATACAAGTGAACTACAGTGCATATATCCCTTATATCCCTTCAAAGAACTAAAGTATGCTTTTAAATGAGATGATGGAATCAAAGATGAACTATATAAAAAGGCACACATGCTGAAAACCCAACCCCAGCAGACCGCAGAGGGGTCTAGGGGGATTCTCCTCCAGGAGATTTTTAGAAATACTAACATAAACTATGCATTCTGGTACACTCTGAGAAGAAAATAAATAAATCTATTACTACCCGACATATTAACAATATTTTATGCCATTGTTTGTTTTTCACTTTGTTCTGACATCTTGCTGCGAGAAGAGTAAAGAGGAGATAGTCTGTGTGAATTACTTTAAATTGTGGGTAAGGGTAGATAGCTCCCATTGTTCTGTGACCTGTCCATCATCAAACCGGGGGTCATATTCCATTATGTGTTCATTTGTATCTGGAGTTGTACCCATAGATGTATAAAGAAGAGTTCTACCGCAAAGTTATTCTCCGTGGGGGCTTCCGGCAACAATCTTGATTCTGATTGGCCAGAAGACTCGAAAAAGCCTGAGGCCTGAAAAACAGGCTCGGGGCTTAACAGGTTAAAGCCTTGTGTTTTAAAGACATTGCCTTTACATTCTCATTGTTGGCATCCCACACACCCCTGTTTTTTCTTAAATATATGGATATTAAGAAAGTCATTAACATTCTTACAATTGTTTAGGATCAGCAGGCCCCCATCTTTGCTTGTGTCCATTAGGCTTGGGCGGTATGACGGTATTACGGTATACCAGGGTATTTCGAAATACCGTCGGTATGATTTTCAATGCCGTGACGTCACAGACTGTGCGCCAAATCACAGATGCGTTTCATTCTATTACACTGACACGGAGTTTTGACAGGGACGACATTGGTTGTAATGCACAGCACCCGCCAGCAGAGGGCAGGGGAGGGCAGTCCGTCTTTCCCGCTCTCAGAGCTCAGCACAGAGCTGAGCTGAGCAAGATGGCGGCAGCATTTGCCGGCCCCGAACTCGGACAACTAGTAAAAAAGAAAAATGCCTCTGCGCCTGTTTGGGACTATTTTGGGTTTACTCGTCGCCAGTGACTTCATCCAGCACAACGAGAGACAGAGGCACTTCTTTGGGAATGTTTAAGACGGGGTGAGTGAGTGTTGACATTTTTTAATCCTATGCAACTGGTTGATGGTTTTGTAGTCGAGGTCGGACGGTTTTAAAAATGAAAGCATTTACGTACTAAACATTCACGCGAGTAATCCAATGAATCAAATGGGAATAAGGTTTTTAACACATGCACGGAATAATATTGCCAAACTAGTAAGTGAATATAGCAAACTTTATTCAATAAGTCAAGTATTTACTCCCGGAAAATGTTTATGTATGACGATATATTGTTAACTTAGCTCACTATGGAAACAACGTCGGACATCTACAAACGCGTCCTGTATCCGATCTCAAAATGTGCCATTTGCACAATGTGTCATGTATCCAGCCCTTGTTTTGTACTAGCGCGCACATCGCGGCACTTTGCGAGCGTCTACCGGCTCGGGCTGCATTTTACACCGAACATATAATATACCGTTCGAAACATCTATTTGCCGCCGAACGCCACCTCACTCAAGTCGACCCAAGTCATACCGTCAGTGGCGGCTGGTGGAAAATATTTTTGGTGGGGCTGTTGATATAGTGAGTAAAAAAGATTTTTGGGGGAGAAATTACCCCTTAAATTGGGACTGATACCGTCATATACCGTATACCACGGTATGATGTCAGCAAGGTATGACGGTATGAAAAAAATGATACCGCCCATGCCTAGTGTCCATGTGTACAATTATACAGGATTTAGGAGGGGTAGTGCTGAGTGACACATACTGCCAACATCAATCTCAGAGCATATGACTGTCCTTTGTATTAAATCTATATGGTACAGTAGAGGTCTCTGAGAACCCAAACAGAGGACTGAACTACTGGCCCATTTATTAATGGCATCCAAATGATGCCTCTCATCAGGGGCTTTGTTTTCCCATGTTGTCGTCAAACCCTGCTGCACTCCATGGAACATTTAATGCTTTAGTTGGCATCATTTGGCAGTGGTGGAAAGAAACCAAAACATGGGTCACTCTTAAAATTAATTAGAGTATTTATATTTAAGGCTATTTTTGCACTTACACTACATTTTGGAAGGAAATATTGTACTTTGTTCACTACATTTAGTCAACACCTAAATTAACTATCTATTTTTACATACTAAAACATATAATTTGCTCATACAATGCAGTACTGCACAACCAATATACACAATCTTCAATTGGCTTCACATTAACAAACTCCAACATAAAAATGCCCTGATATGTATATGTTAGTGATAAAAGTGTGATGATTCTGTTTAGTTTTGGTTTTGTGTGTGCTTTGTTTGTGTTTTCTTCTGTCTCCCCCCTCCCTTCTCTGTTTTTCACTGCAGGGCTGGTGTGTGACAGGGAGTTGGCTCCTCCCAGCAGCAGACGAGGCACACCTGTTTTCACTCACCTCTTTAACCTGTTGACATAAAAGCCCGGTCCTCATGCCACTTCCCAGCCAGATAATTCCGTTGTGTTCGACCCTCTTGTGTGTCTCGCTGCTCTCCTCGTCCCTGTGATCTCGTCGCCTGGATTTTTGTCTCCTGTCATTTCTGTCTCCGTGCCAGCCAGCTTCCTGCGTCCACTGCCGTTACCTGTGCCTCTGCTTAAAATAAACGTTTTGTTTTTGACCATGTCTCTCTCTGAGTCTTTTGCTTTGGGCTCCGATATCTCTAGGCCGTAACATAATTATCTGGACATAGTATGGACCCCGCAGAGACTGAGAGATTTAAGCAGGGTCTTTCCACACAGGGAGCCCGGCTCAATGTTCTGACGGCTCCAGCTCCTGCCCCACCGCCTCCAGCTCCAGATATTCCAGTCACCCATCACGGCCAACCCCATGAACATTCATCCCCACCCCTGTGAGGTATTCAGGTGATTCAGGGACATGCAGTCAGTTTCTTCACCAGTGCTCCCTAGTTTTTGATCAGCAGCCTTTCACTTACTCCTCTGACAGAACTAGGATAGCTTTCGTTATGAGTTTGTTATCTGGTAAAGCGTCTGTGTGGGCGGTGGCCATAGCCAAGGGTAATTCAGCTACCTGTAACTCTTTTCCTGTGTTTGAGACCGAGATGCTTCGAGTTTTTGACCACCCGCTTCAGGGTAACCGCTAACCGGTGACCGGCTCCTTTCTTTATGTCAGGGTTCAGATTCAGTCTCCATATATTCCATTGATTTCCGCATTCTTGCAGCAGGGAGCGGGTGGGGTGAGAGGGCTCTACAGGGAGTTTTTCCCCGTGGATTAAACGAGGAGTTAAAGGACGAGCTCGCTGCTCGAGATGAGGCCTCGTCCCTTGAGGAATTAATGTCTTTGGCCATTCGCTTAGATAATCGCCTCCGTGAGAGGCGTAGGGAGAGAACAGGCAGGCAGAGATTCCCTCTCCCCTTTTTCCGAACCCAAGTCACCACGTCCGCCTGGAGAGTCTGCACCTCCTCACCCACGCCTGGAGCCTTTCCCCTACCGGGACCCACTTCCATCAGCCTCCTCATCCCTAAGCCCAGAGGAGCCTATGCAGCTGGGGAGAATGACGCTCTCACCTGCCGAACGTGAACGCCGCTTCCTCAGAAGCTCTGCATATACTGTGGCCAGGTTGGCCACATCCGAGCCAACTGTCCTGCTCGGCCAAAAGAGATGGCTCATCAGCCAGGGGAGGGGCGCTGGTGAGCCATACTTCTGTCTCCCCTTCCCACGCTAATCGCCTCCAGTTAAAAGGTACTGTTCCTGTTCACAAGTTTCCCTTCCTCTCCAAGTCTTAGTAGATTCAGGGGCTGACGAACATTTTATTGACTCTGATGTTGTTTTCCAGTCAAATCTTCCCTCAGAACCCCTTCCCGAGCCCAAGGACATTTTTTTCTCTTGATGGTAGGCTCCTAGTCCGTGTAACTCACCGTACTGCCCCAGTGTCACTGTTACTCTCAGGTAATCATCACGAAATCATTTAGCTTCATCTCATTCCTTCACCCCTTTCTCCGCTTGTGTTAGGTCTCCCCTGGCTTAAAGAGCAACTTCCAGGTTAAAGACACCTCTGAATAAATGTGTAGGAAAATATATATATATATATATACAGAAATATACACTACAGTGACATCTGGCGTCATTTTTGTAAGAAATGTTCACTTCCGCATAAAAAAGCCTCGGCACGTGACCTCCCGCGTGTGACGTAACACGGGGGACACAAGGGGGAGAGCGGCCGGTGTAATGTATTAATAAACATGGATCCCAATGCTAGTTTCGACACAGAAAACACAGAAGAAGTTGAACATGAATATTCTAATGCATATGACGGAACACAACCTTATAATTATGAGCCTGCTAGGCATCCAAGAGACCAGGAGCAGCCAAGAATTAGAAGAAATAATGGCCATCGGAGAGAAATTGAGCTGTGGTGTGAGGAGAACCAGTGGAGAACTGGGCAGCTATCTTGGTGAGTGACCGGCGTTAGCTACAGAATGTTAGCTAACGTCACATCACAACATTGTAAAGTTAGCTATCATATATCAGGCTATAACTAAAGTAGCATTGATAATATAGTAACGTTACTGGCAGAACTGTTGATACTGATCCATAACAGAAACTAATGCGCAAGTGTCAGCCGTATCTCGCATTACCGAATGCAACCCCACACTACGGTGCTGTGTACCGGAGGAGAGACGCGAGATACGGCTGATACTTGACGATCTGGCGGAGAAAGGCTGTGGAGCCTCCGTTGATATGTCGTTGTAAATGGCTTGATGGAAAGCAGGTGTGTAGTCGGGGAGGGTGCACAGCTGATTGCAGCAGGTGAATGGAGGTTGAGCCGGGAGCCGGGAGCCAGGAGTGACAGCCACCACGCACACACAAACAACACAGTACCGGAGGGGAGAGAGAGAGAGCAGCGAAGGGGGGGGGGGGGGGGGGGGGGAGAGAAGTAATACGTTTTCCTGATAAAGCTGTGGAGAGTATGTGCTGCAGGGAGGTGGATGCATAACGCACCCAGGAACGAACGCTAGCTCCGGTCCTTTTTACTGTGGACTCGATGTCCTGACAGGCTGGTATTTGTGCAACCTGCACAAACACAATACTGCACCATGATTACAAATGGTGAAATACAATGTAAAACTACCGAAAAATACCAGCTCACTAAAACACAACCGCTCTACTCAACGCAACTCTACTATACCCGCGGTCAGACAGCGGAGATGTGTCCCCTGCGTGATGTAATATGACGCGTTTGACGTATGACCTTAAAAAAATGCCGTTTTTAAGAGCAGAGCTCAAAATTGCTCCTTTCCCTCTGAATTCCTGCCCTTATGTCTCGTAAAACATATCAAATCCTGCATTCACTTTTTTAATTGTAATTTTCAAGCAAGTTTAAGCATAAATGTAGAAAAAATAAAAACCTGCAAGATGCTCTTTAAACTCCACAACCCACACATAGACTGGGCCACCTTACCCATCGTCAATTGGAGTTTGTTCTGCCACTCTCACTGTTTACACTCTGCCATACCCACCACAGGTTGGTGCTGCAGAGACTGCTGGAGAACAGACTGTATGTGAAGGCTGAGAAGTGTGCAATTCATGTTTCCTCTGTTTCATTCCTGGGTTTTGTGGTGGAGAAAGTGCAGGTCAAAGCCGACCCTGCCAAAGTCATGGCAGTGGCCGAATGGCCCACTCCTACAACGAAAAAGCAACTCCAAAGGTTCCTTGGTTTTGCCAACTTTTACCACAGGTTTATTCGTGACTGTAATCGAGCAACCGCCCCACTCACCAAGCTCACCTTAGTTAAAGTTCCCTTTGTGTGGTCATCTGCAGCTGAGGCTGCTTTTGCTAGGTAGTAGTGTTTGTGTTCCTATGCTCCTTTGTTATTTCACCCTGATTCTTCAGCCCCTTTCGTGGTCGAAGTGGACGCCTCCGACACTGGTGTCGGGGCAGTCCTCTCCCAGCGCTCAACCTCAGACCAGAAGTTGCATCCCTGCGCCTTCTTTTCCCGCCGGCTCTCCCCGGCAGAAAGGAACTATGATGTGGGCAACCGGGAGCTGCTGGCAGTAGTCTTAGCCCTGCAGGAATGGAGGCACTGGCTGGAGGGCACGACTCACCCGTTTTTGGTATGGACTGACCACAGAAACTTATCTTATCTCCGTTCTGCTCGCAGGCTCAACTTTCGCCATGGCTCCGTGGGCTCTTTTCCTGGGCCAGTTCAGCTTCACCCTCACCTATCGGCCAGGCTCACGGAACGTCAAGCCGGATGCCCTGTCACATTAGTTCGCTCCTACGGTTGAGGAGCCCTCTGAGGGGACCATTCTGCCATCCTCCTGTGGTGGAAGCAGCCAGGTGGGACATTGAGAGGGTGGTCCAGGAGGCACAAGAGGACCATCCAGCTCCTGAGGATTGTCCACCGGATCGGCTGTTCGTTCCACCGCACGCCAGATCTTCAGTCCTCCAGTGGGGACGTGATGCTGAGATAGCTTGCCATCCAGGAGCACTTCGGACTCTAGGCCTCCTCCAGCTTCTGGTGGCCCTCCATGTTCACTGACACCAAGGAGTATGTCGCCGCCTGCTCCTCTGCGCCCGCAGTAAGGCATCCCACCGCGCCCACACTGGCCTTCCCCGCTCGCCTTCCCCGCTCGCCCCCGCCCTCTTCCCATTCCTCATCGGCCTTGGTCTCACATCGCCATCGACTTTGTGATGGGCCTTCCCCCTTCGGAAGGTAATACTGTTATCCTGACTATTGTTGACCGCTTTTCCAAGGCCGTACACTTCATTCCCCTACCTAAATGACCTCTCGAGTGTGGAAAGCTTTTTGCCTGGCGTTGGGGGCGTCGGCCAGTCTGTCATCAGGCTACCACCCGCAGAACAATTGCCAGACTGAGCGTGCTAATCAGGACCTGGAGGCGGCCCATCGCTGTGTCTCTTCTCGCCATCCAGTCTCCTGGGCCTCCCACCTGCCTTGGGTTGAATATGCCCACAACTCCCTGGTTTGCTCCGCCACAGGTATGTTCATGGCTTCTGTTGGTTTCCAACTCCCTCTGTCCCCCACCCAGGAGAGGGATGTGGCAGTTCTCTCAGTGCAGGGGCATCTTCGGCATGCCCGCAGAGTCTGGCGTGAAGCCCGGGCAGCTCTCACTCGTACTGCTGCTCGGAACCAAAGACTTGCAGACCGCCATCACACTCCAGCTCCGGACTACCAGCCCGGCCAGAAGGTCTGGCTGTCCTCCCGTGATCTCCCACTCCAGACTGAATTCCGCAAACTGGCACCCAGGTACATTGGCCCATTTGTAATTGAACGGATTATTAATCCGGTTAGGCTCAAGCTGCTTGCTGCCTTGAATGTCCACCCAGCATTTCATGTTTCACTTCTCAAGCCAGTTTCCTCCAGTCCTCTGACTTTTGCTTTGGGGTTCAATATTTCTAGGCCGTAACAAAAAGCAAGTTCATATAATATTATCAAATTATATAATATTGTGAAAAGAGCCATTTGGCATAGCACTTTTACTTTTGATACTGTTAATACTTTTAGCTGATATTTACTTCTTCGTAAGTTACATTGCACACTCAGGACTTTTACTTGTAACAGAGTATTTTAAGACCATAGTATTTCTACTTCACTCAAGTGATTTGAGTCCTTCCACCGCTGCTTTTTGGCTTGGATTCAATAGAATACAGTCAGTAATAGTATAAATAAAGAATTGATCATTCAAACTTTTTTTTAAAGTTGGTTTTCTATCTTTGACATATTGACTTGAATGGAATTTTAGCATCAGATGGTTGAGCTTAAATGTAGTCTGGTTTGATTTAATGGTGGTATTTAACTTGGATCACAAAAGCTTTCCATGCAAAACAACTTATGGTTCCAACTTGTGTCTTTTTCTCTTTTCATCAACATACATCTCCTTGAGATATTTATAATATGTCCTGTGACCAGTCTGATGGTCTAACTTGACTTACTTTAGCTGTCTTTATATTCTTACCTCAGTTTGAAGACTGTATTGTCTGTAACATGTGACAGCTTTGAAACTAAATGTAAACAACATTTTATCATTATGTTGATAGCCAAGCATGTGTGATTAAAATTGCACCCTCAGTATATGCATCAGTGTCATGTCCAAGAAACTTATTGTGAAAGTTTATTCTTTATGTTAGAGTTGTCATGTCCCTTTGTCTTGTGCTTTATGTCTATACCCTTAATTATTTCTTCCTCTCATTTCAGGCCTCCACGCTCCCCGCCCCTTTTCTGTCTCCTGCGTCCTTGATTATTTTCCCCGCCCTGATTGTTTCCAACTGTGTCCCCTTTACCTGTGTATATATTGTGTTAGCTCCCTCCTGTTAATTGTCAGTTCGTTGTCTCTCGAAGACCACGTCTCGGCTTACCTCACGGATCTTTTCACGGACCTTTCACGGACCTATGCTATAGATCGCATTATAGTTTTCCTCGAAAGAGTGGTTTTGTTTTCCTTGTTTTATTACTGTGCAAATTCCAGTAAAGTCTTTATTTTGAAACGCTATCTGAGTCTGAGTTTTGAGTCGTGCAATTGAGTTCATGCCTCAGTGTTCTCCCCTTGACAGTACGAACTGACCATCAAAATGAACTCAGCCGACTCAGATCAGATTAAGAACGCTATCCGTTCTCAGGGCCAACGTCTTGGGCAACAAGAGGAGCGTATGGCCACCATGCAGCAGGGAGTGCAGGATCTAACCAGCAGCCAGGGGGAACTACAAACATCGTTGACGACCCAAGTTAATCTACTGGCAGCAGAGGTTCAGCGTGTGCTCACTCACCTGCAGGCTGTTTCTCCTCCTACGACTCCTCCGGTTCCAGCGGTGACCGGATTCGATCCCAACCGGGTTACTGAGCCGCACAGTGCTTCCATGCGTCTGGCTCCACCCGAAAGGTACTCCGGGGACTCAGAAGGCTGCCGGCCGTTCATCGTGCAGTGTGAGTTACACTATCACCACCAACCGGCTGCTTTTCCCACGGACATTTCCAAAGTGGCTTTTATGATCTCTCATCTCTCCGGCCGAGCAGCAGCGTGGGCCACGGCAGAATGGTCCCGAGGCTCGCCTATCTGCGGGTCTCTGGAAAACTTCATAGACACTATGAGGAAGACCTTCGATCAAACCACGCCGGGCAGGGAAGCAGCTCGGGCTCTGATCAAGCTGCGACAACATCAGCGGAGTGTGGCTGACTACGCCATCGAGTTCCGGACTAAGGCAGCCGACAGCGGCTGGAACTCCGCTGCATTGTTTGACGCTTTCGTCAGCGGTCTCTCGGATTCTTTACAAGACCAGCTGGCGCCTCTCGATCTGCCCGCTGATTTGGACTCTGTCATATCCATGGCCTTACGTATAGACAATCGTTTGACGGAGAGGAGAAGGAATAAATCCAAGGATGCGGTTGATCCACCTCTCCAGAGGAGACGCTCGCCGCTGGATATTACTTCTTCTTGGAGGCCCCGTCACCCCTCACCACCTGCGTTCCGGACAACAGCGCCCCCTGGCTCCGTGGAGGAGCCAATGCAGTTGGGCCGCGCCAAGCTGTCGCTGGCAGAACGTCAGCGTCGATTCAAGGAAGGTCTGTGTTTCTACTGCGGGCAGCGCGGACACCCACAAGCGGCTTGTCCGGTAAAAGAGGAGGCTCACCAATGAAGAGGAGTACGTTGGTGAGCCGGATCTCTTCCTCTGACTTTCCTCCTCGCACCCTGACCCGGATCCAGGTAAAAATCAGAGACAATGTAGTTACTCATGGTGTTCTCATTGACTCAGGGGCGGACGAAAGTCTTATGGATTGGGGTTTAGTTAAGAAATGGGACATAAAAACTAAACCTCTACCCCAGCCTCTTGAAGCGAGTGCTCTCGATGGGCGGCTGTTGTTTAAAGTGACTCACCAAACGGAGCCTTTAGAAGTAAGATGTAATGATAACCACCATGAGACAATGTCTTTTCACTTATTTAACTCAGCCCAACATCCACTCATTTTGGGGTTTCCCTGGTTGAAACTTCATAACCCTCACATAGATTGGCAATCTGGGAGGGTGGAGGGGTGGGGAAAGAATTGCATTGATCTCTGTTTTAAGCAGGTAGCAGAGATTGACAGGGGATGTAACACTGGGAGTGTTAGGCAGGATACAGTCCCAAAAATATATCTTCCGGATGTACTTTCAGTTCCTTCCTGCTACCACGACCTTAGTGAAGTTTTTAGTAAGTCCAAAGCTCTGGCTCTTCCTCCTCACCGCTCCTATGACTGTGCTATTGACTTGATTGCCGGGTCTCCCATTCCTAAGGGTCGACTTTATGCAATTTCAGGACCTGAGAAAGAGGCCATGAAGGACTATATTGATGCCTCCCTCAAGACAGGGCTTATTCGTCATTCCTCATCCCCAGCAGGGGCAGGTTTTTTTTTCTTGGGCAAAAAGGATGGGTCTCTTAGGCCCTGTATCGACTACTCACCTCTCAATGACATTACGGTTAAAAACCGGTACCCCCTCCCTCTCATCTCGTCCGCTTTCGAGCAGCTTCAGGAAGCCAAGGTTTTCACCAAATTAGACCTGCGGAACGCCTATCATTTGGTCAGGATCAGGGAGGGCGATGAATGGAAGACGGGTTTTAACACCCCTTCAGGACATTATGAATACCTGGTCATGCCGTTTGGATTGTCAAACGCTCCTGCAGTCTTCCAGGCTATGATCAACGACGTGTTGAGGGAGTTTCTGAACCGTTTCGTTTTTGTTTATCTGGACGACATTCTGATCTACTCCCCTGACCTTCACACCCACAAACAACATGTCCGCCTGGTTCTACAGAAACTGCTCCAAAATAAGTTGTTTGTCAAAGCTGAAAAGTGTGAATTTCATGTGGAAACAGTCACTTTTTTGGGCTTCATCATTTCCCCAGGTCAGGTTATGATGGACCCAGAGAAGGTTAGCGCAGTAGCCTGTTGGCCTACCCCTGACTCTCGCAAAAAAGTGCAGCAGTTTTTAGGCTTTGCTAATTTTTACAGACGTTTTGTGCGGAGCTTCAGCGCTATTGCAGCCCCTCTTCATGTCCTCACGTCCCCTCAGGTGCCTTTTGTGTGGTCTCCTCAGGCTGAGGAGGCTTTTTCTCGGCTGAAAAAGATGTTCACCACTGCCCCCATACTTACCATGCCGGATCCCACTCGCCAGTTCGTGGTGGAAGTGGATGCCTCCAACGAGGGGGTGGGAGCGGTCCTCTCCCAGCAACAACAGAAGGACAACAAACTTCACCCCTGCGCCTTCCTGTCCAGGAAGCTCTCCCCGGCAGAGAGAAATTATGACGTGGGAAACCGTGAGTTGCTGGCCGTGAAGTTAGCGTTGGAAGAGTGGAGGCATTGGTTGGAGGGAGCCGAGCATCCTTTTGTGGTCTGGACCGATCACAAGAACCTGGAGTACATCAGAAAGGCCAAAAGACTGAACTCCCGCCAGGCTAGGTGGACCTTGTTTTTCAACCGTTTTGACTTTGTTCTTTCCTACAGGCCGGGGTCTCAGAATGTCAAGCCTGACGCTCTGTCCCGTCTGTTTGACCCTGTGCCTGCAGCCAAGGAGCCGGAACCCATCATCCCATTGAACCGGGTGGTAGGAGCGCTGACTTGGCCAGTAGAGAAGGAGGTAATACGTGCCAATGCTGGAGCTCCTGCACCAAGGGGTTGCCCGCCTAACCGGATTTTTGTTCAGGAGGCCGAGCGACCACAGGTGATCCACTGGGCTCACACTTCGCTGCTCACCTGTCACCCCGGAGTCAAGAGAACTATGTTCATTGTTAAACAACGTTTCTGGTGGACATCCATGGAGAAGGAGGTGAAGGAGTATGTGGAGGCGTGCCCTATCTGCGCTCGAAACAAGACCTCTTCCAGGTCGCGAATAGGGTTATTACAACCACTCCCTATTCCCAACAGGCCCTGGTCAGAGATCTCCATGGACTTCGTCACTGGCCTGCCCCTCTCTAGAGGTAAAACCACAGTTCTCACGGTAGTGGACAGATTTTCCAAAATGACACATTTCATTGCTCTGCCAAAGATGCCCTCAGCTAAGGAAACGGCGGAGGTCATGATGCAGAATGTGTTTCGGCTTCATGGTTTCCCTAAGGATATTGTCTCCGACCGGGGCCCCCAGTTTGTGTCACGCTTCTGGAAGGAGTTCTGCAGCCTCATCGGTGCCACGGTCAGTCTCTCGTCTGGATATCATCCGGAGTCTAACGGCCAGACAGAGCGCCTAAATCAAGAACTGGAGACCTGCCTGCGCTGCCTGGTGTCCCAGAATCCATCCTCCTGGAGCGAGCACCTCACCTGGGTTGAGTATGCACACAACATCCTCCCTACTTCTGCCACGGGCCTGTCCCCGTTTCACTGTGTTTATGGCTACCAGCCGCCACTGTTCCCAGCCACGGAGAGGGAGGTCACGGTCCCGTCTGCCCACGCTCTGGTCAGGCGTTGTCGGCGCGTGTGGGCTGCGGCTAGGAAGATACTCTGCAGGAATTCACAACTGGTTAAAAGAGCAGCAGACCGAAAACGCCGACCAGCCCCTGTATACCAGCCAGGCCAAAAAGTCTGGCTCTCTACACGAGACCTTCCCCTCCACGTACTCTCCCGAAAACTGGCTCCCCGGTTTGTGGGTCCTTTTCCCATCACCAAGGTCATAAACCCAGTCTCAGTGAGACTACGGCTTCCCAGGGCCATGAAGGTACATCCCACCTTCCATGTAGGGAAATTAAAACCATTGAAGGAGAGCGCTATGGTTCCCACCGTCAAACCCCCCCCGCCCCCCCGGATGATCGATGGAGGTCCGGTTTACACGGTCAAGTCACTATTGGCTAGTCGGAAAAGGGGTAGAGGGCGGCAGTTACTGGTTGACTGGAAGGGTTATGGTCCTGAGGAGCGGCAATGGATTCCTTCCCGCTTCATCGTGGACAAAAGCCTCATTGAGGATTTTGACCGCCTCAACTCAGAGGAGCCTGGGCCGTCAGGAGCCGTCCCTAGAAGGGGGGGTACTGTCATGTCCAAGAAACTTATTGTGAAAGTTTATTCTTTATGTTAGTTTTGTCATGTCCTTTTGTCTTGTGCTTTATGTCTATACCCTTAATTATTTCTTCCTCTCATTTCAGGCCTCCACGCTCCCCGCCCCTTTTCTGTCTCCTGCGTCCTTGATTATTTTCCCCGCCCTGATTGTTTCCAACTGTGTCCCCTTTACCTGTGTATATATTGTGTTAGCTCCCTCCTGTTAATTGTCAGTTCGTTGTCTCTCGAAGACCACGTCTCGGCTTACCTCACGGATCTTTTCACGGACCTTTCACGGACCTATGCTATAGATCGCATTATAGTTTTCCTCGAAAGAGTGGTTTTGTTTTCCTTGTTTTATTACTGTGCAAATTCCAGTAAAGTCTTTATTTTGAAACGCTCTCTGAGTCTGAGTTTTGAGTCGTGCAATTGAGTTCATGCCTCAGTGTTCTCCCCTTGACAATCAGTTCTTGTGTGGTGACCTGGATATCATTTGTTTGTGGTTTGTTAGTTCACTCCCCATGGTGGTGGTCAGAGGGAGGGTGGCACAACCTGGGCTACATGCCAGCTGGACATCTCTGCTGGTGGTAAACAAAGGAGTCCAATAAAGGGGGGAGTGTATGGAGGGAATTTGGGGATTTTAGCTTTGGGATTTTTCTATCTTTCGTATAAATATAAAACATTTTCTATATAGACAGTGTTTTTTAGTTGACCTGTCAGCTGTGCTCATAACGTAACTATTTACACTACTATTATCTTGTCCTTTTCATGACCTGCTGACCTGCTGTGCCTTCTGAAAAGTTTTATTACAACATACATTTTTTACTTTTCAGGTAAAAAAACTGTATTCTATATTTGTATATATTTCTGTAAAGGTTCAACTTTGTTTTCATCAATGCATCATAGCAATAAGCACAAAGTACAGCATTGATTCCCTCCCCAGTCTGGACAGAATGCTCCCAGGCACATGACAGACTGATTCCACATTAACCAGCTCACTCAGAAGGACGCTCAGACTTCTGTAATGCCCTTATAAAGTCAACTAACTATGTGCCAAGCTACTGGAAATTGTGTTTTAGTAGTAGTCCTGTTTTTGATGGAAATTCAGTTCAACTTCCTAAGTTTGAATGCAAGAAAATTATGTGTTTGTCTGTTATGTCTCAAACAATAGATCTCTCACTTTAATCTATGCAGCTTTCCGCACCTACTCCATGCAGACCATAGACAGCAAATAATAGGTCACCCGTTGGTACTGTATGTGGACTACCATTTTGAAGCATCAGATTGGCATTTTGGTCATGCCCAAGTGTTCTTTATTAAGCAGGGGTAAAATGAGAGGCGGGGGAGCAAAAATGCAACTGAGGACTGAAAAATACCTTTTTTTATACAATCATTAAGACATTTTTCTTTGATGAAATGAAAAACAATTGTTGGAAGAATACAAATATAAAGATGAAAATATACCTGACAACACCATGGTAGTGACCTGTCAATCAGGAAATAATCTGACCCACCCATTTTTTTAAGTAAAATAATTTAAAATGTTGCTGACCACATCATATTACTGGATAAGTAAACAACTGTGTGGGACTTTCTGGCAAGGAATCCTACTTAAAGTACAGAGACTACTTAATTTGTATAGGTAATAATAACACATCTAAGTGGACAAATAGGACAGGTCTTAAAAACAACAGACATATCCACATAACCATTTCGGTGTTTGGAGCCAAGAAGCAACGACTGAGTGCCCGGCATCAATCGTCAACGTGAAAAACAAGGCCATAAACCCAGTTGTAGTCGTTGACTCAGAACTGACTTTCACATTGATACATTACAAACAACAAGTCCTCCAACTCATACGACCAAATAGGTCGTTTGTTCAAGCGCTTAATACGACCTATAATCACGTTTTATCAATCAAGTTTTCGACCTCTAGTGCTCCCGTTGATTGCAAACGTTACAGAGGGTAGTTTATTCACAAATAACCCTCTCTGTAAAATCCTAAATTGTAGGATAGTTTGGCCATTAAAATGCTTTTTGAGTCGATTTCTAGCAAGAAGTGTATATTCTACTTTTAGAATTCACATCCAGTCGATAGTTTGATAGATATTACGAAGATGATTTGAGGTTTCGCCAGGAGAACGTGTATATGCGGCAGCTTCCATGTAAAGTTAGCGTCGACACCTCAACACTCACAGGGTGAAAACAATATTTCCGGTCTCAAAGTTTTCATAATAAAACCAATGATCAAATGATTTAACATATCTGCCGTACTCATCCACTATAAAACATCAGTTTACCCTTGTTAATTATACAACATTAATTGGTTTAAATTGTGTACAATGCTTTTGTGTTTTTCCCATAGGTTTTTCTCTTTCGATTCTGAGAGACATGTTTATTTTTTCAGAGGTTTTGATGGGCTAAAATATCAAACTACACCCATAATCCTGGGTGTTTTAGCCACAATGCACATCTGGATATGGTGTTTATGTGATATGAAATCGGAAAACATTTAAAAAAAAAAATACTTTATTACGAGTGTTCTTGCTTTTGTCTTTGGAAGTCATCACATAACGGCATTATAATACACGGTCCGGCTGCATTAAATATTACACATCTACCGTAGTTCTTTATTTATAGAGCCCTGATGAGAAGACTTCTGGACAACCTGGAAGAAATGCCGTCGAAACTGTATACGTGACGTGGATCATAAATATATCAGCAATTAAACAACATCTTCCATTTCTTTTCACACAATACGTCTCCTTGCAGGATCAACACTAATTCGGCTGACTTTTATATTTGATCAAATTAGTAGATTGGCTGTATTTACACCATAACGGTGCACAGCTGATAGAAAGGGACTTGTAGTTTTTAAAGATATTACTGATTTTCTGACTGTAAGGGAAACTTCTGCAGCAATGGAGAGTCAGGACTCAGAGAGACACGAGGAGAGTTGGAGCTTTGATGTCAAACACTGGTGTTTTATTACAAGTATCGGCCGGAGAAATTCACACCACAAGTCGCAGCAGCCAGAGGTTCTGACTGCCCGGAGAGTTGCCACATCAATTCTGCCCAGTCTCTCTCTCGATAGACCTTTTAACTAGTTTACAGAGAGTTAATCAACAGCTGGGAACACTGGAGATATCCCCAACATCTGGAGACACTCAATCACTTGTCTGACACTTAGGCTCTGTGACAGAGAGTTGACCGGTCATAGACTGAGAAACATCAACATATGACTGCATTAGCACATTCCTTACGGGAGATAACAGAGTCGGGGTTGGTCGTAAACGTCAACACACAGAAAGGTTAAATAATTTAGGAGTAAGGAAGAATTATTCTTTGACAGATCCACTCTTTTATCATTTATGATAACCTTAAAACATTAGTCTAATAATAATTTGGTCAATACTTAAATCAATAGGCGTCTTCAGATTTGAGTGTGGTCTTACACAACATAAATTACATCAATAGCAATCACAAAATAGAATAAGATCATTCAATCACAATGATTGATAAAGCCAATCATAATAGAAAAATCATCTCTCATCAGTGTTTGGATCATCTTTTGTCAAAAGCACAATAATGAACACACATAAAACACAGATGCATAATAGCAAAACACATCTATTTTAAAATAATATGTTTTAACAATTAACCATTAGTTCATCTCACTTATCAAACTATAACATCAAAACCAGCTTGCAGTTTAAAGATTTACTTCAAGGCAATCACTAGTCAAAAGCATGTTTAAACTCAGGATCATAAGAGATCCAGCTAAGGTATACAATTCACAGTTTTGATTTTGATCAATCTGTAATCTGCAAAATTGCGCGGTCTTCAATTTAGGATTACATTTACGTTTACTTCATTACATATTAAATCAAAAGACTATGGCATGATAACATAATTACATTACTTAAACTATCAATCATTATGTCATTTCAAAATCTGAAGGGAAAAATTTAACAATTCTCAAAATGTTTAACAATCTGAAAAGGAAATGTTAGGCAAATATTCAAATACTTTTGTAAAAACCTGGAAAGAAAGGATTAAACATTCTTAAAACTTGAAACATAATTTTAGGTCTGTCTGTGCATGGGTAATACATTGAAGAGCAGTGTTGTTAAGCCTGATTGCTGGACAATTAAGGATATTAACATGATCTGTTATAATATTAGAAATATCTTACTATTCAATACCTTATAATCTGAAATATATCAATTAATTTATTTTGTTTAGTGTGAAAGTGTAATCTGATCTTACAAAATATGTTTATCATCACTATTTAACACATGTCTGGTCATTGGAAATATAAAAACAATCATAAATCGTACATCTGTAAACATCTGGTCATTCAATTCAAATGTTATCTTTGTACGAGAGCTGGAAGAACATGTCCGTCTGTCTTCCTGACTCGTTCTCCTCCTCTCTTTATGACACATGGTGTCTGGTGTGTAAAGGCATCCTGATACTGTAGATTAGCATTGAGGTGCTGATTGTATTATAGAAGCCTCTGAAGCCCTCACTCGTCCTGCAGGGTTGTCTGCTTGAGCCCACCGAGCAGAGTGGTGAAGTGAAGCATCCTCTCTCAGCAGAAAGGTGAAGTGAACCATCCCACCTCATCATAAAGTTGAAGAGTAGAATCCTCTCATCTCGAACGACCTCGTGCTTCCTTGCCCGTGGCTGGGGGTGCTCTCTGCAGCCGGAGAGTGTGACCCTCTCTTTCTGACCCTTGGCCTTGAGAGCTGTCCTAGTTATTGGGTTAACACTTGATAGGGATGTTTTCCTGAGTGAAGACAACTCAAGGTAATGCATTAGCACATTATCATTTAATTACAAAAATAGGATAGGCCCCTCCGAATGATTTGGGAGCCTTCCTGACACATGCACATGCATACATTTAAGGTTTGTGTTAGTCATTTAACATGCAAGAATCATATACTCATCAGTCCAAAGCAGAGACATTTTATTTTAAGTTAAAAGTGAGCTAGTCCCTGTGGATATAACCCCTTCTCAATGATTCTAAATGTTATATTAATTCACCATTTGATAAAATATTAGTTAATCAGAAATACATTGTCTCTTCCATAAAACATAGGTTTGAAAAATAAATTACCCAATATAAAATCAATTACTCAATATAATTGACTCTGCCCTCCCTTTTCTTACATATGTCACATAATAATAACTTAGGAGCCTATTTAAGCATGGTATAGTTTATAATCTATTAATCGAGGAGACTCAGTATCACCTGCATGCAGCTTACAATTTTTTTTTGTGAGGAACCTATATTATGCAGGAAATGTATACATTTGTTGAAGAACAAAGCATATCTGATTTGGGAGGAAAAAACATCATCCCCTCAACATCTGAGGCATAGCATGAATGGTATTGGGTGTCTGAGGGTGTCATCACTGAGAAATGTCAAACAAATTCAAAACCTTACATTTGAAAACAGATTTGCATTCCTCCACTTAAGGTGACATTATCATTGGAAACAATAAAAGCTAATTGTTTTGACGTAGAATCTATAAATTGAATTGTTAGAGCAGAACAGAATGGTTGTATTGTAGCCTGAGTTTCGTGCAGCCTTTAGTTTGACTAGGTGGAAACATGGTCCATATAATGTGAATACATGTAGACCTAGACATTAAGAGGCCCCTGACATAGAGAACCGCAGTGACGCGTCGTAAAACCCGGAAGTAAACTTCTTCCGGTTCCTTCTTGAAAAACCAATGCAAATTCTCCATAGGATTGTGGAAAATAGCTCGAAATAAGGTCTGTGGTTGACACACATTTAAGAGAGGGATCACGTTTTGTTCAGCCGGATAATCTCCACATGTCAACCCTACTTTTATAATTTCTGAATCATAAATCTAGTCGCCAGAAGCAAAATGCTAACGTTATGCTATAAACGAACTACAAGCCAGTACAGCAGCAGGGTCGCACGACTTGAACGTCACGCCAACTTAAGATCGTTTCAACTGACTTGCACTGAAACTGCACTTTGAACACTTTAAATTAAATATATTAACATTTTAAACTGTATACCACGTTTATCTAGGCCCTTTTTGTTTTGTTTTATGTATACATGTCACACTGTGGGAAACGATATTTCGATATTTCTGGATGTATATATAACACATGTCGAATTTTTGACAATAAAGCTGAATTTGACTTTCGCGTGCTTGCATATTTTAACAAAGCTTTTCATTTTAGCCACACTGAATTTAACTAGAAGTCATGGCTGTGTCAATTACCAGTCTGATATCGTTTTACAAAGATGACAAGAAGAGTGTAGATAGAGGAGAGAACCACTACAAGTCAGGACATGTAACAGTGCAGCCTAGATGAAGGTGTGCTTACCGGTGTTGTCAGGGCTAGCATGAGGGACAAGGTTCATAGTGTCGGTGAGTAGTGAGAGCAAGAGTACCGTTAACCTAGAGTTAATTTATTCACATTAATTCCCATCAACAAATAAATTGTATGTGTCACGTGAAATCTTTATTAGGCAAGGCAAGGCAAGTTTATTTATATAGCACTTTTCAACACAAGGCAATTCAAAGTGCTTTACAAAAAATGAAAGACATTAAGAAAATGGCATTTAAAATCATTCATTAAAAAGAAAAGCTAATAAAATAAACATTAAAAGAAAAAATACATGGATAAAAGTTACAGTGCAGTCTAAGATATGAATAGTTCAATTAAAAGCAGCGACAAAAAGAAGAGTCTTCAGCCTGGATTTAAAAGTAGTAAGAGTTGCAGCGGACCTGCAGGTTTCTGGGAGTTTGTTCCAGATATTTGGAGCATAATAACTGAACGCTGCTTTACCATGTTTAGTTCTGACTCTGGGGACAGAAAGCTGACCAGTCCCTGAAGACCTGAGAGATCTGGATGGTTCATCATTTAGCAGGAGGTCAGAAATGCATTTTGGTCCTAAACCATTCAGTGCTTTATAAACAGCAGCAGTATTTTGAAATCTATTCTTTGACACACAGGAAGCCAGTGTAAAGACTTCAGAACTGGAGCGATGTGATCCACTTTCTTAGTGTTAGTGAGGAACCAGAGTAAAGACTTCAGAACTGGAGCGATGTGATCCACTTTCTTAGTGTTAGTGAGGACTCGAGCAGCGGTGTTCTGAATCAGCTGCAGCTTTCTAATAGATTTTTTTGTGAGACCTGTGAAGACACCATTGCAGTAGTCCAGTCTACTGAAGATAAAAGCATGGACATGTTTTTCCAAATCCTGCTGTGACATTAATCTTTTAATCCTAGATATGTTCTTTAGGTGATAGTAAGCTGATTTAGTAACTGTTTTAATGTGACTGTTGAAACAAATAACTAATTTAACCCGCTGACAAGAGAGCCCACCTCCGACGATCGTGACTGGCTGAGGGACAGACTCGGGGGCAGGTTTTCAGGAATTTCTTGGCTTCTCTCCCCCGAGCCAGAAGAGGAACACTGCAGCTTGGAAACACCTACTGTTCCTGAAATGATCAAATCTGTTGGGCATCAGGGACCTGAGGCAATTGTGGCAAGCATGGCATTGTCTGAAGAGCAACAGAGGGCAATTCAGGTGGCTACCACTGGTCAGCGAACCAACCCAAACTGGCATTTGTTCAGGAAAGGAAGGTTGACTGCCAGCAACTTTGGAGCTGTCCTGAGGTCAAAGCGTGTGACTGCTTCCTTTATTGCCAGGGTGCTAGGGCAACAACAGGCCCTTGATGGTGTTTTGTCTGTACAGTGGGGGACTATGAATGAATTTGAGGGCGTCAGGGCATTCACCACTGCAACCCAGATGCAGGTCCATGAGTCAGATTTGTGGCTCTCCCTATCAGGAATGTTGGGGGCATCTCCAGATGGTCTGGTAGGGTCTTCCGCCTTGCTGGAGGTAAAGTGTCCCTACGGAGCCAGGGAAATGACAATTAGTGAAGCATTGCAAATCAAGGGCTTCTGTGTCAGTAAGGAAGGAGAAACATTCAGCCTGCGTGAGGAACATCCTTACTGGCGCCAAGTGCAAGGTCAGCTTCACCTCACTGCAAGGAAGAAGAAATAAAACAATTCTGAATTGTTTTTAATTTACATTTACTCGCCTTTGCAATGTTGTGGTTGTTAGAGTGTTAGGTTTCCTGTCAGCTCGTCTGTTGGGAAGATATAAAATATTAGTTTCATGGAAGTCACACCGTCACATATACTGTAAGAGTATTAAGACATACAGTAAATAGGCTAAAACAAAACATCTAAAGATATAACCTTGCACTTTGATAAGTCTCGTGAACATTTTCATTATTTTGACATTTTTATAGATCAAAATTGAACTAAATAAATAAATGGTAGATTAATCCATATTGAAAATAGGTGTCAGCTGCTGCACTAATTATAATAGTTATATTTCTTAATTAATTAAGATAAGATATTACTGTATTGATCCCAATTTGGGAAATGTTTGTGTTGCAGCAGCATAACAAGAAAAACAAAATATAAGTTATTATATATACAAAAGTATGTGAGGGATGGAATATTAAATTGAATATAAATGTAAAATGTACATGTGATTTTACGTCCAAGAGAAGCTATGGAGCAGAGAGTTCTCTGCCAGCCAGAGGTGATTTGTTATTAGTTCAATATGTCAAACTGATTTCCCTGACTACAATCTTTAGTTACATGGTGAAATGTTATGCTGCTTGTACTAATTAGACTTATCATATAAGCCACACAGGTTTTAATAGGATGTATTCATTATCTTTACTTATGTTGCGGTCTTTTCAGCAGCGCCATTTCTAAAACGGCGATACAGTCACTACCCATCATTTACATTTCACCGTGACATGGACAAAAATGTAACGTCAGCTTACCTCATGACACGAATCCAGACTCTAATTTGGAAAACATTGGCCGGTAAACGATAGAACAAGCACGTTTCATGCGAAGACCTGTGGCTGCAACCCGTAGCAAAGCAACAAACCATTGCGTAGCTAACTAGTAGCGCTAGCTTTAGCTAACGTTAGCCAACGAAACGAACTGCCGAGTAAAATTGGAAAACACTGGTAATGAATTATTCTATAATTTGTAAAACTACTGTGTTAAAAACGACAATTTCAAAAATAGAGATTCTAATGGTCAGATATAGATATACAGATACTAAAGATAGGCAGGTACTTGCTTTCCAGCAGAACACAGGGGAAAACAAACTTAGCGGGAGTGTTTACGTGTTCTGCGTAATGACGTACAACGGCCTCGACAATTTCTGTAGTCCTATTCAGCCACTCGGTAACAACCACCGTTTTTCAGACACGTAAACTCTTCAAAAATCCCCAGTGGGGTCACTGCTGATGTATTTAATGTCGTAGAACAAAACGTGACTTATCTCTTAAATTTGTGTCAACCACAGACCTTATTTCGAGCTATTTTCCAAAACCCTATGGAAAAAATGCATTGCTTTTTGAGGAAGGAACCGGAAGTGCTAAAAATGCAAACTTACTTCCTGGTTTTACGACGCGTCACTGCAGTTATCTATTAGGCCTATTTTAAAAATAGTAGGGGCTTTTCACAGCTCGCCAACTTGCAGGCATCCTCTGCATAGCAGTAATAATAGCCTTAAAAAAACAACCCACTCTGTGGTAACGAGAGTCATGTATCTGAACCAAATGCCCTAAGTGAAGCCGTTAGTCTCATCTGACTGACCCAAGGGTTGGTGCTGGTGTGACAGGGAGGCTTCCAAGTGTTTAAAGCAGATGTCAAGCTTTCAGTTCATGACTCGGTGGGGGGGAGCAGACCCACGTGAGACAGTATCAACGGCTGTAATTGTTAAGAATGTCACAAGGCTCAGGATCCAAACGCACAACACCAGAAATAGGTCAGGATTAACAAGGTCTTTTAATTAAGGTCAAAACACAAAATGCTCACTTGGAGGATCAAAACTCTAAACAAAAACATCTACATGGACTATCAAAAATGAAACCAAAAGAGTCTATCAAAAATATACTTAACACGATCAAGGAATGACTGGCAGGCTTGACGAGACCAGACGAACTGGCACAGGACAAAGGGAGACCCAGACTATATATACACACTAGGTAAGGGGACACAGATGGCAACAATTAAGGGAGGGGCTGACAATCACACTGGAGGGAAAAACACACAAGGGCAGGTACATTAATGAAATACATTTGACATTTAGCTTGAGCTGGGTTAATACTCTCTTTATGGTATTTAAATTGGGCCAAGTATACCCCTTCATGGATTTGGCTTGCAACACAAAGTGATACTGATCTCTGTCTGTTAGGATTTTAAGTCTCATGATTTATTGTGTGGGCCTGTGAAGGAGAGGCCCTTGGAAAACAACATCTATCTTCGAACTGCAATTACTGATCTTAAAGAGATTGCAACATTATACTTCATCAACAGGATCAACAGCTCCCGGAAACGTAAGTTCTAATATTACACTAGATAGTAAACTAGAATACTTTTCAGCCATAAACCTTGAACAATTAAATTCAATGATTCTCTCTTCTAAACCATCAACGTGTATCTTAGACCCGATTCCAACTAAGCTGTTAAAAGAAGTTTTTCCATTAATTAGCACTTCTTTATTAAATATTATGAATATGTCTTTATTATCAGGCTATGTTCCACAATCATTCAAAGTAGCAGTGATAAAACCGCTTCTTAAAAAGCACAACCTCGATCCAGAGGTTTTAGCCAACTATAGACCTATTTCTAATCTTCCGTTCCTCTCAAAAATTCTTGAGAAAGCAGTCGCAAAACAGCTGTGTGATTACTTTAAAAACTATGATTTATTTGAAGATTTTCAGTCTGGCTTTAGAACACATCATAGCACAGAGACAGCTCTGGTTAAAGTCACAAATGACATTCTAATAGCCTCAGACAAGGGACTTGTCTCTATTCTTGTCTTGCTCGATCTTAGTGCTGCATTTGATACTATCGACCATGATATCCTATTGCAAAGACTAGAGCACTTAGTTGGCATACAGGGAACTGCTTTAGGCTGGTTTAGGTCCTATCTATCTGAACGCTCTCAGTTTGTACGTGTCAACGATGAATCTTCCATGCAAACCAAAGTTAGCCATGGAGTGCCACAGGGCTCAGTGCTTGGACCTATTTTGTTCACACTATATATGCTTCCGTTAGGCAATATTATAAGGAATCATTCTGTAAACTTTCATTGTTATGCGGATGATACTCAACTATATTTATCAATCAAGCCTGATGAAATTAATCCTCGAAATAAAATTCAAGACTGCCTCAAGGACTTAAAAACGTGGATGACCTTACATTTTTTTATGTTAAACACGACCAAAACTGAAGTTATTGTACTTGGCCCGAAGAATCTACGAAACAAATTATCTAAAGATATACTAACTATGGATGGCATTAATTTGGCCTCCAGTGAGACTGTAAGGAATCTTGGTGTTATATTTGATCAGGATTTATCCTTTAACACCCACATAAAATCAATTTCAAGGACCGCCTACTTCCATCTACGTAACATTGCAAAAATCAGGCATATCTTGCCTCAAAACGATGCAGAGAAACTAGTCCATGCATTTGTTACTTCAAGGCTGGATTATTGTAACTCCTTATTATCAGGGTGTACCAAGAAGTCAGTCAAGTCGCTTCAGTTGATTCAAAATGCTGCAGCTCGTGTACTAACCAGAGTTAGGAAAAGGGACCACATTACTCCTGTTCTGGCTGCCTAACATTGGCTCCCTATAGAACACAGGATAGAATTTAAAATTATTCTTCTCGCCTACAAAGCCCTTATGGGCAGGCGCCATCTTACCTTAAAGAACTCATTATACCCTATTGTCCTACTAGGGCATTGCGTTCCAAGAATGCAGGGTTGTTGGTTGTTCCTAGAGTCTCTAAAAGTACAATGGGAGCCAGAGACTTTTCTTATCAAGCTTCACTTTTGTGGAATCAGCTTCCAGTTTGTGTTCGGGCGGCAGACACCCTATCCGTTTTTAAGAGTGCGCTTAAGACCTTCCTTTTTGATAAAGCTTATAGTTAGGGCTGATTAGATTCAGCCCCTAGTTTTGCTGATATAGGCTTAGTTTGTCGGGGGACATCTTACTTCTTCCTTCTCTCTGTCTATACCTGTGTACTCTCATGTTCCGATTAACCCTGCTTCCCCAAATTTCTTTCTTTTTGGTGTCTATATACGCCGGGATCCGGAGTCATGGATGATCCTGCGGTCCTGTGTCATGGATCGCGAGTCCTGGATCTTGAGTCGTGGCTGTGGTCCTGGATCATAAGTCCTGGATGGATATCCTCGTGGATTCATCTTCCTATTATACACACATGCATTTCCAAACATTTGGACTACCTATGTTGCAAATGTATTATCTTTTCAATTTACACACGGCATCTATTGCACGTCTGTCCGTCCTGGGAGAGGGATCCCTCCTCTGTTGCTCTCCCTGAGGTTTCTCCCATGTTTCCCTTTAAACTGTGGGTTTTCTCTGGAAGTTTTTCCTTGTACGATGTGAGGGTCTAAGGACAGAGGGTGTCGTATTGTCATACTGATATTCTGTACAAACTGTATCGCTCACGGAGAGGGCATGTAGCTCTCCAACTCATTTCCCTGAGGTTATGGCAAGCAGAAATGCTGCCTTCAAGGACAGCCACTTAAGCCCTACCTGGGCCAGGGGCTCGAAGGGAGGAGATGACAGGGCACCCAGCACTAGGGGCAGGTCCCAAGCCGGAGCCCTCGGGGTGCTAGGGGGACGCTGCCGTAAAGCCCCTCTCAGGAAGAGGGACATCAACCTGTGGCGCCCCACTGTGGCGCCGTCGACTCCCACATGTTGGGCAGATATAGCAGCCATATAGACCTTCAAAGTGGATTGAGAACGACCACTATACGGAAGGGACTGCAGAAACTCTAAAATGGTGGCCACAGAGCAATGCTACGGATTCTCGGCCTTACCCGAACACCAGTGGGACAAGAGCTTCCATTTGTACTCGTACTGTGCTCGAGTGGATGGTGCTCTGGCATTCAGTCAGTTTCCCTGACAGATGCCGTGAAATCACTCAACAGTGTTTGGCCCCTCAGAGGCCAGGCCCAGAGCTGAAGGCGGTGAGGGTCGGGATGCCAGATCTGACCCCCGAGCTGTGACAGAAGGTCCTTCCTGTCGGGGAGACGCCATGGTGGGCTGCAGCAGAGACTGCGCAGCAGTGGGAACCAAACTCTCCCCGGCCAGCGGGGGGTGACCAGAAGGAGCCTGTGCCACTAAGTAAGAACCCTGCGAAGCGTCTGCAATATCAGAGGCAGCGGTGGGAAGGCATACAGGAGACTGTCTGGCCAGTCGTGCGCCAGAGCGTCCTGCCCCATCGGGCTGGTCACCTCCGTCCAGGAGAACCAGAGGGGGCAGTGCCTCGATTCTTCCGAGGCGAAGAGGTCCATCTCGGCCCTGCCAAAAAGGCTCCAAATTGACTCCGCCACAGTTGGATGAAGTCTCCACTCCCCCGATGGAGGTTTGTGCCGAGAGGAAATCTGTAACCTGATTTTGGTATCCTGGTAAAAAGGCTGCCCGCAGACTGGTCAGGCGGGGAGACGCCCAAGACAAGAGGGTCTGTGAAAGCCGGAGCAGCTGAAGGGACCAGGTGCCCCCTTGGTGGTTGATATGGGCAACGGCGGACATGCTGTCCGAACGAACAAGCACATGCCTGACAGCCAGTTGGGGTAAAAAGTGCTTGAGTGTAAGCAGCACAGCCCGAAGCTCTAGCACATTGATATGGTGCGCACCATCCTGGGCGGACCACCGACCCTGAGCAGTTCTGCCCTGCCACACTGCACCCCACCCAGAGAGACATGCGTCCACAGTGACAGTCTCCCGGTGGGATGGGATGGCGCCCATGGGCGTACCCATCAGAAGATATGCCCTGTCCCCCCAGCGTGAAAGAGAGTGGAGGCACCGCTGTGACACCCTGACTCTCCTGTGCCTGTGCCACTTGGCGTCCAAGTGAAGGCTGTTCAGCCACATCTGCATGGGGCGCAAAGACAGCAGGCCTAAGGGCACAACAGCTGAAGCAGCCGACAGTGACATGACATCGTCATGTGGATATGGCTGAGCGCCAGGACACGGTTAAACTGAGCCACGCTACTGCTAACTAATTAAACAAGGAAACACGGCTAAAGCTGGAAACTCAAAATGCTAATGATAGCTTGGCACAACGCCACGGTCAGCAGAAGTACAAATAGCACAGCAAGGGCAACTCCTGGGAGAGGGAGCGGAAACGCTGCCTTCACCAAAAAAAAAAGTTTCAGCAAAATCGCAAACAAGATAGCAAAGGCAATCCCACCCAGTTTATTCCGGCGTCAGCCGAGTGGCTGCGCGCCAGGACACGGTTAGGCTGAGCGACGCTACTGCTAACTAATTAACTTGGCACAACGCCACGGTCAGCAGAAGTACAAAATAGCACAGCAAGGGCAACTCCTGGGAGAGGGAGCGGAACGCTCCCGTCACCAAGAAAGTTAAAGCCAAATAGTAAACAAGACAGAAATCAGGACAGTTTAGCTGGGAGAGGGAGCGGAAACACTGCCATCACCGACCAAGCCGACACCAACCTGTCCGTCGAAGTTTTCCCCGTAGCCGGCCACAGCTCCTGGGAGACGGGTAGCCCGTAGCCCCGACTGGAACAGTCGCGAAACTGCACTCAGCCGGCTGTAAGCGGTGAAATCCTTAGATCTAACGTTCCAACGAACGCTTGTAGGTTACAAAAATGCAACCACGGTACTCTCGCGAAGCGAGAAGATGAAAAGGAGCCGATCCACTAATGACGCCGGCCTATGTAGCCGTCGTCAAGTGGGTCACAGGTGACTTTGTTGTTATTAGGTACTCGAACTGCGCATGCGTGCGATGGACATATCCAGTGCTTTCCCGATTTCCTCCCGGGGTCATATTTCTCCCGCATTTCTCCCGATTTCTGACAAAATCAGAATTTACTCAGGACTGTTTCCACTCTGACTTTAATACAGCAACACCATTGTTTGGTTTCCATGGTAGCGCGTCTCATTAGTAGCGCGCGCAACTGAAAGTCTGAGAGGGTGAGGAGTCACAGAAAACACAACAAGAATCGACAACTCGAACCTCTGCTCACTCCTTTCCTGTAAAATACAGGTCCAGCCCACACATTTGCTCCATCAAGGATGGTGCTACAGGCCGCAAGGCAGTGCACTTACAACTACAATAAGCATGTTAATCTTAATCTAACAGCTCTGGCGATCCACTAGCCCCCCCCCCCCGCGGTGGTTTTGAAATGCTCCCGATTTCCGAGGTCTCAAGGTATGCAAGTATGGTCCACACAGCGGCGTGCGTTGAAAGCTTCACCATTCGATTTGAATGGGGTGACGTCACTTTTCGCTGAACTGCATTGTGGGAAGCGAAGCGGAGCTTTGCTGGCGTGGCTCGCTGCAAAAGTTGAGCAATGTTCAACTTTTGAAGCCTCCGCAGAAGCGTCAGCCAATCTAATCATATGCCAGTACAAGCTCTAGCCAATAAAACCGCTGCTTGTATGTCAGGGGCGGGAGATTCATGTGATTGGTTGTTGGTCGAGTTTCAGACACGCCCGCCGGCAAGCTTCAACGCACGCCGCTGTGTGGACGGGCCGCGACTCTGGGTCGTATTAAGCTGCTGAACAATCAACCTATATGGTCTTTTTCTGTAGGAGGACAGGCTGATTACAAAGCAAGCTTACTATCACCTTGTGAATATTTAAAGGATTAAAGATCTTACAGTATGTCTCAGGAGGAGGTTGAAAAATGTAACGTGCATTCATGTTCACCAATGTAACATTGTCTTTGCAGATTTTACAAAAGAAAATCGGGAATCAATCACTCTAGTTTTACACATGGCATCCTGTCAGTCACATAATTGACTTACAAATGCTGTTGGCAAAACATTAATAGCTATATGTGCTAAAATAAACATGTAGAATTCTTCCAGGAAGGATCCTCTTTATAAAGCTAGATTTTGTCAGTGGTGATATCATTGCCACTGGGAAAGTTGCAGTCAGAGAACTTAACAGATGGGTTCAAATCTAAATTAAGGCTGAGTTCGAAGATGGGTGTGGTCCAAGCAAGGCCATCTGAAGTAGAGGCATGGGGGAATAATCCATTGGCCCCAGATGCCTCAATTAAGTTGTGTCGTAGATTTTGGTACAGAAATGTCCCTGCCCTAGATAAGTGGCAAGCTCTGTGCTAAACTTAAAGAACAGGCTATCCCACTATTTGCACATCACACAGCTCTTTAAAGCACAATCCTCAGTGCGACAGTTAGCTCAGGGACATGGATGTACTCCCATCACCATAGTGGCAGGATGGCTGTTGAGCGTCAGGATAAGGGCCTTCAGCTGCAAGCAGCGATGTCTCTGTTCTGAGTGAGATGCTAACATGCTGGGGCGTGACATGTCAAGCTCCTGGCTGTTTTTGAAGAAGAGCCGACAGGAGAAGCTGAGGTTTAACAGACTTTATGAGACATGGCAGGTGGAGCATCAAAGTAAAGATAGCAGTATAGTTGGCCAATCACAGTAGTGGCATCAAAGCCCATTAAGGCGGGACATGGAGCAAAGCAGTTGAAAAAAATGAATGCCTCTGGGGACGAAAGACACGTTATTCAAGTCCTCAATTAATGCATTGGAAAGAGATATTTATTCTAACCAGAGAATAAATTTGATGATGAGCAACTGTCCAACTAAATAAACCAACCACTTGATTCACAATATTGATTCAAAATTATTTTATTAACTTAAAACAAGTTGTTTTGCTTCTGCTAATTTAAAATTAGAGATTTGTTTTGTTGTGAACTTTTGTGTTACGGCCCAGTTCTGTTCACATTTTATTTTTTCATGAACCAGTCTAGAAACTAAGTCCAGACTGTGATGCTGTTAGTTTTGACTTCCTGTCTGTCTTCTTCTGTTAATTTCTCTGACGTCCACCGCTCTTTGAACCTCATTCCTTCTCTTGAGCTGTTTTTTGTTTCTTTTCTGGGGACAGCCTTCATGAATCCGTGCACTCCACAAACATAAAAGTGAATATTAAAAAAGTGTTTCAGGTTGTTTTCAGATGGTGAAAACGTATGTTTGTTGTCAACAGCTGAAGTTAAGTCGACCGGACTTCTTTCAGCAGATTGATATGACTAATCATGGTCCCTTGATCGTCCTTAGCAACAGTCATGTTATCCTTAGCAGCGGTGTGTTAGCGAGTATTATTATATGTCTTAGTTGAATACTCGATTCTGATTGGTCAATTCGGACATTTCAGAGGTTAATATGACAGTAGTATAGACCGCTGTTAAGCACTATAATGACCTTTGTTAAGGAGGATGAAGAGAGAGAAAGGAAAATACGTTAAAAGACGGAGCGCTGGATGTCAGATGAATCAGCAGAAGTGTTTAAGGACTTGTTAGTGGATCAGAAACTGTAAACAGACTTGGACAGTCACAAAAAACATCAATCAGAGCTGCCTTCATTCAAAATAAGTTATTGTTGTTGGATATCCAGCTTTTGGTGTGCTTTGGAACAGAGTTTTAGTTTATTAGCGGAAGCAATACGATCCTTTTCAAGTCAATAAATAAGGTAATAATTTGTCGAACGATGACCGCCTCGCTGCACATTATCCATTACCTAACAACCTCTGAAATGTCCTCATTGAGCATTGAGAATGGAGTATTCAATTAAGCTCCATAATGTAAAATGGTTTGGTTGAATTCTTGATTCTTGATTAATTTACGACATTCTGTGGTAATCTATTTCTTTATAGAAGACTGATGACAAGGATGTTCTGATAATAGGACCATGTCCCCGATGTGAGTAAAAAATAGTTTTTGTATCCGCCCTTTGATTCGTTCCAAAGTTGAATAAGGTTTTTTCTTGGACCATGATATTCCCTTCCACCAAGACTAAGAAACTACTGTAAACGAAAAACATAACCTCCTTTGCGGCGGTAGTGTAATACAGTATTGTATATATATTTTATAAGATAAGGTGGATCTTTATTAATCCCTGTGGGGAAATTCAGTAGTTTAACAGCAACAGGGTAAGAGTGAAAAACAGGACAGCACAGATTCAGGTTAATACAATTAAGGATAAAATAAAAATAAAATATATATTTTTTTAAATAACTAAAATAAGAAATGAATTAAAATGAACTTATATACAGCCATGTGTACATATTATTTACATGTGTGTGTGAAAACCATGTGTATTTCATGTCCAGTTTGTGTCACATTGTTGACCCCTTGTTTTGCAGCCTGATGGCTACAGGCACAAAGGACTGTCCGAGGCCCTTGGTGCTGTGCCGAGGAGGGATGAGTCTGTGGCTGAACGTGCTCTTCATCTTCACTAGCTCGGCATGGAGTGGGTGGGAGGCTGGGAGGGGTTCTCTTGGATAAAGTCCAGCTTCTTCGTCGTCCTCCCCTCTGCCACCTACTCCAGATTGTCCAAATCCAACTACAGAGAGCTAGCCTTTCTCACAAGCTTGTTCAGCCTGGCAGGGTCCCTTGTGTTGGTGTTTCCACCCCAGCACACCACGGCAAAGAAGAGCCCACTGGCCACCACAGACTTGTGGAACATCTGCAGCAGCCTCGTGCACACATTGAATGACCATAGCCTCCTCAGGAAGAACAGCTTGCTCCGTCCCTTCCTGAAGAGAGCATCAGCGTTGTCTGTCCAGTCCAGTTTATTGTTTAAGTGCACTCACAGGAATTGGTAGCTGTTCACCACCTCCACATCCTCCCCTCTGATGGTGATGGGGGGCCTCTTCCTGCTCCGCCTGAAGTCCACCACCAGCTCCTTAGTCTTCCCGTTGTTGAGCTGGAGGTGATTGTTGTCACGCCTACGAAGTTCTCCACAAGGACCCTTCAACAAGAATGGTGACAGCACAGTTCCTTGGGGGGCTCCAGTGTTGCTCAGCAGCACAGCAGACACGCTGCCCTGCAGTCTGACATACTGAGGTCTACTGGTGAGGTAGTCTGTGATTCAGGCCACCAGGCTGTGATCCACCTGCATCACTGACAGCTTCTCAGCGAGCAGGTGTGGCTGGATCGTGTTGAAGGCGCTGGAGAAGTCAAAGGACAGGATTCTTCGTGAGCTGTGCGGCTTCTCCAGCTGCGTGTAAGCTCTGTGGAGCATGAAGAGGATGGCGTCCTCTACACCAATGTTATCCTGGTAAACTGTAGAGGGTCCAGGGAGTCACACACGTGGGGTTTGAGGTGCTGCAGGATCAGTCTCTCAAAGATTTTCATGATGGGTGAAGTCAGAGCTACAGGTCTGTAGTCTCCTGGAGTGCTGGGGCGTGTCTTTTTGGGCACCGGGACAATGCAGGAGGTCTTCCAGATGTCAGGCACCTTCATCAGCTTCCAAGAGAGACTGAAGAGGTGCTGAAAAGTTCCTGCTAACTGTCCGGCACACGCCTTGAGCACCCGGGGGTTGGTGTTGTCTGGCCCCCTTGCCTTCCTCACGTTGATCTTAGAGAGTTGATTCCTGACTTGTCCGGTGATGATTATCAGAGGTGTTGTAGACATATAACACATTATTTTGCTTGCATTTATGTACTTTTTGAGACACATTTCTACAATAATTCAGAAGGTGTAAAGTGCAAACTCAGACACAGCAATACAAACAAAAAAAGTTGTACATTATTTGATTTTTTACACTCTACAGGAGGGCTAAGGGAGGAGTCACAAAGAAAGATAAAGCACATTTAAGTCCAGTTCTGATGGCACTGTAATGCAGCCCTCCTCTATAACAGTGAGTGTGTGGATGGCAGAGATGTGGTGATGCACAGCCTGGAGGATTCCTCTCCTCTAATTGCGCAGGATGATACCGCAGCTCAGCTACAGCTTCACACTACAACCCACCTTAAAACAGTCCCTCTAGTGCTGCATTCAGGCCATCCTTGAAAAACAGGAAGATACCACAAATCTTTTTCGACAAAAGTCAGAAATTTGACGACTTGTCAATAGATAGAATAGAATAGAATTGGAGAATGAAACCGTCTTTATTGGTCCCTCGTCTTTATGCACACAGTGAAATGTAGTATCTACTTTTTACCCATCCCAGTGCTAGGAGCAGTGGGCAGCTATTGCAGCGCCCGGGGTCAGATCCTGACACCTTTCATTTATTTAAATGTTAATCTGTAAATATAGATTAATGTCTTGTTGATGTGTGTACATACAATGTAGAGATATTAAATGGATATATAAATAAATAAATAAATAGATATCCGCCATAAGTCATCTTTTGTCTGGTATTCATGTATTTTAGGCATGGTCCTTGTTTGATAAATACTAATAATACAAACACTAATTTATCCGAACTGTTTTTGAACCATCACAACGTTTTTCATCACAACTACAATTCAGGGTATTTTTAACTACCTATTTGATTTTGCCATACTTTGGTGGGGAATGTAACATATTCAACTGTGAAGTATATTGTGAATGCTTACTATAAATTATAACACATTTTGCCTTCTGTTTTATGATGAGCCTACATATTTTTGTCAAGCTTTAAGTCAATGGTTAGTTAGTATTTCTGTAGATAATTTTACTGCTTTTAATTAGGCCTATGTTACTAGTAACAATTTAAGATATTATAATTATAATTATTATTATTATTCATATTCATATTATTATTACAGCAGGGTTTCTTTCCAGCTGCCATGAGGACACTGAATTCGTTTCATTAAAAGGAATTTAGAAACTTCCGAGTATTACCGTATTCAATGAACGCAACCCTCCAGTTTTGAAACAGACAGCACTGTTGACCAATCAGCGCTTGGACCTATTCCTACGCCCATCAATGAAACTGATGCGGAGGCGGGGCCTCGGTTAAAGGGGCTCGCTTGGTTACACTGCGGCTTCGTCAGCTCTCGTCACATTGGCGCAGGTGATCCGTCTCAGGATGCGAGAGGAGAGCGGAGGAGAGGGGCAGAGAGAGGGGAAAGCACCGATGGGAAAGTGTCCGGGGCTCGGTTAACAAGAAGACAGCATCCGGTCCTCTTCAGTTCGTCCTGGGACACTTGGAGATGAGAGATTCACCGAAAGGGGCACTTTGAGATATGATGAGGTTTACTTCTGGTCGGCAATAGTACTATGATTTGGTATGTGGCCACTTTGATAGCAAGTGTATTCAGCACCCGAGGAACGGCCGCTCAAGGTGAGTCGAAGTGCAGAATTTGCATCCACACCGCTTACTGGGCAACTTTTAACTCAGCCTTTTTTCTTCTAAACCTGCTTTCCCACACCTGTCTGTTTGCTAACTTTGAATATATCTCTGTTAAAAATGACATACTTTACGTCGTGAAGTTCATGCGTGTTCATCACCTGTGTGGAGCCGGGCCGGTGATGAGGAAGCACCGCTGATGAGGAAGCACCGTTAACGGTTCAAAGATTTTACACAGCTTAGCAGGGACGATATGTCAACATTTTTGGAGATAAGACAGCCGTTTTACCCAACATAATATTGTATGGACATGTGTGCTTTGTGGCTTCATGATGTTGCAGTGTGTTAGGGTTGACATATTCCATCAATGTTCAGTTTGCTCTCCGGAGCTTCAGGACGTGTTGCCAGTGTGCGGCTGTAGCAGCAGCCGGGCTCACTGAGCTGCACACCGGCTGCCAGCGCTCCATTAAACGTGAAGGCCAATGTGATTAGCATGATGTGCGTGTGTGGATGACATTAAAATGCTATGAGTGGATGAACTTCTTCATGGGGAGCTGTTCCTGTAAAGCTGAGTGTGACAGCCTGCGTCCGTTAGAGGGAGCACTTCCTGAGGCACCACGTTAAAATGATTTATAATAAATGAATTATAAAACCATGTCAGTCATGTGTGATACAACTTTGAACACATATATGATGACTTCATGAGAGTTTTTTATTTATTATTTCTAGAACAACAGACATTTTGGTGCCCTAGGCGAGATTATGATTTGGTGCCCCCCCCCCCCCCCCCCCCCCCCTCCAAGCACAAAGAATACAAAAAGACCAATACACTACAAAAACTGAAACGTATTCATTATTGTATGAACATGTTTTAATTGGGGGGTGGACGTCACATCCTCTAGGGGGGTCCGGGTGTATGCCCCCCCACAAATATTTGTTTTAACATTTTAAAGTAAAATGCTTCAATCTGGTGCACTTTGAGCAGAATTACTAGAGACTATAGATCTAGGGGGTGCAACTCTAAACACCCATATGAAAAAGATCGGTTTACATTTTAATAACGAAATAAGTATGTGAACATAACCAATAACCTACCATAGCCAATAACAAATAAATGTAACATATTTAATTTTTGTTGTTCATTTATATTTTATTTTACCTAGTTAACATTTATTTATTCATGCATTTTTTTAAATATCTCCAGTTTTAAACGATATTTTTGGTTCTATACTGTTCTATAGTATACATTGGAATGATTTCAAACCTGTTTTTATTTATCCTAACAATTATAAAGGTGTGCCTTGGAAATATTTGTTTACATAAATTGTGACCAAACCGTTTGAGACCCACTGAGACAACTTAGACTAAAGTCAACTATCTAAACATTCAAGAGTCCTTTACCTCACTGAGCTGTTATCAGCCTCAATCAAACAACAATCCGCTGTACCGATGCGCGCCCTCTCTCTCTCTCTCTTGCTCACTCGGAGGCTCGCTCGCACTTTGGCTGTGAGCTGCGGGCGCCTGATAAGTCAACATCCCCCACTTTCATCACTTACAGCGTCCATCGTACAGGGCAAATGAAAAGTGTAACCGGGGTGAAAAGGTTGTTACCTTGACTTAATTATGAATGTTGTTACATCAAGGCTGAAAATTAGGATGAGCCAAACAGTCAAAAATGTTTTTTTACCCTCCCAGAACCACCAGCGCAGCGCCCCCCCCAGATCTATGCCAAAGAACGGCCCTGCCCCTATAGAATCAGTTTCAGCATTCACAATATTATTGATGCAACTCCTAAATATTCTCATTATCATTAAATTATCTGCTGATCATTTTCAGTTTTTCTTTTTTTTATACTTTAAAATGTCAGATAAATGCAAGTCTTCCCAAAGGCCCAAAATATTCCAAAGCCGAAAAGCTTCATATTACTATCATAGGTTACTAAGGAAAGACGGAGATATTCTGAACCCAGTGAATTTTATGAGTTATTCCAAAAATAACTTGGATTTAAAATTAAAACCTCATTTTCTGATCCATTAATCAACTAATTATAGCTCTAATCATAAATGACATCACTTGTAGTTGGTAGACCCATGTGGTACTGTGTGGACTGATAGTGTGTGATGTGTGCACGTGAGCTTGTCTCATTGGTGAGAACTGCGATGTATGGTGAGAAAGGAAAGCTACAGCACCCTGCCTTAAAAAAAGAAGAAATCCCCTCATGTTCCATAGAGAGGGGAGATGCAGGAATCCAGAACAGCTGATTAGATGACACAGAAAGATGCGTTTCATGGTATGAAATAGCTTTCCAGTTTTAAATGTTTGCAAATGCAGGTTCACATATGTTTATTCTCTCTGGGTTGCCACTTGGCTCGGCTGGCTCCACAGTTATGTAATGCTCTGCCTAAAGAGGATACACTTAAGCATCGTCTGGGAAAAGAGGGAGACTTAGGGAGATGTGTTTAAGCGGCTTCCCTCCTCTCCTCCACGGTTGGGAGAGCAGGCAACTTGGCAGAAACACTTACTTCCGTGGAGGAGCGACTGAGACTGGCCCAGCCTTAAGACTCTCCCTCAGTCAGTAACTGGTCATACATCTGGCCCCTGTCTGAGCTTTAACACACCCACAGTGCTCTGCAGCATCCACGCTGTGCACACACACACACACACACACACACACACACACACACACACACACACACACACACACACACACACACACACACACACACACACACACACACACACACACACACACACACACACACACACACACACACACACACACACACGCACGCCAATTTGTGTGGCTTGTGTAGCCACATTTAATGATTGATGAATTTTGCAACATCTTCACTGCAAGAGCGTTTGAGTGTGTGTGAACGGGGAGAGATGAGGGGGCAGCAGCCGGTATAGACCAGTGCCGTGTTTACAAACATTGCGGCGCATGAGGGCAAAGATTCAGAGTCACGTGAAGTCACGTTATAGGTTGAATTTTTTTAACGGGGTGTTTTACATCCAATCACATTGCCAGCAACAGCCGTGGTCTCGACCATGGATGTATAATAAGAACGGTCTCGACCGGTCTTGACATAAAATCTCGCAACCTATAGGTCTTAGACCGAGACAAGACCAAGACCGTTAAAAAGTGGACCAAGACCGGTCTCGAGTACTACAACACTAGCCATCGCCGTTGTTATGAGACAAAGAAGCTTCACACATTCACTAGAGGGGTTTTTAATGAACTATTTTATGTCTTCCAACAAAACAAGAACATCTCTTCAGCTTGTGTTAACCACAGACTTTATTTTAGGCTTTTTACCACAAACACGTAAAAAAAACCTTGATTTTGGACGCGGGAACCGAAAGTGGTAAAATTCGATGTCATTTCTTTTTTTTTAGGACTTCATGGCATCTCTTGCCAAATTTGTTAGGCACTTGCTTGATCTTTGTAGTGTGTCTGTTGGGCTCTTTTGCATGGAAGTGTGGGCTGGTCTGTGCTCAAAAGTAGCATTTATGTTTGTTTGGACTGACTAACACACACACACACACACACACACACACACACACACACACACACACACACACACACACACACACACACACACACACGCACACACGCACACACGCACACACATCAGCATCCTTCTGTCCTAGCGCTGCTGTCTCCAGCTGGCAGAGGCCTCGACTTTTGCCACAGATAACCTGGCCCTGTGCCAGACCCCCTCTCTGTCCTCCCCTCATCTCGGGTGTACTCCTCACCTTGTTTCATCCCTCCCCCCTCTCACTTTTTCCCGTCAGGGAGAGGTGGGAAGTAATTAAGTACATTTACTCAATACTGTAGTACACATTTGAGGTACTTACTTTACTTGAGTATTTCCATTGAATGGTATATTACACTTCTACTCCACTACATTTAAGATAAGATAAGATAAACTTTATTATGCCAACAGATTTCCCGTAACTGTATGAGGTTAGTTAAAGCAATAATATTAAGTTTAAAAAACAAATACTAGGCTCAACTAAATATTATTGCCTTCAACTAACCTAATACATTAATGTGACATTTCTTGACATTATACATTTAATTAAAGTCAAACTTTCAGTGTTTTCAGTGTGGAATCAGGGCCTCGCCGCCCTCCCACCCTCTTTCCGTCCCTCCTCCCGTCCCTCTTCCTGTCCCTCTCGTCCCTCCTCTCGTCCCTCCCGTCCCTCCTCTCGTCCCTCTTCCCGTCCCTCCTCTCTCCCGCTCCGTCCTGTCACTTTCCTGTTCCACACACTCTGGTGAACACACTCATGTCTCTGCAGGTTTCCCGTGGCTCGCTCCTCATGGCTGGGTAGCCGAGGGAGAGGAACATGGTGGGTTGTGTTAATGGAGGCTCAGGGTGCTCCACAGCAACCGTCTGCTGCCTCACGCACACACACTTGTTACCCCTACCCACGGACACACTCACACAACGCATACACACACATGTCAACATGCCCCTGGGGGAGCTGTGTGTCTTTTAACCAGGATCTGAACATATGCCCACTAACAGGCTGCCTGCCTTGCCTAAGTTGGACTAATTATGATTAAGCTGTGAGATAAATGCCACTCTGTTGCTCAATAAGTACATATGCCAGAAAAACGGCAAGAGCGATGGGGGTAGAGGAGGAGGGGTGATGCTTTATTGTTTGGATCATAGAAGAAAAAAACGATGGGAAAATAGCTCTTTCATTTTTGAAAGATTTTTACCATATATCCTTTGCTTTGTATCAATTTAGCACAACACTGACAGCGTCACTAACCAGCAGCTCAAAGAACACACAGAGTAGCTTACTTTTCGCCTACAGATGCACTTTCCGCTTATTTTTTCTTGAAGATCTTCTTGAGATTGTGAAAATTATATTCTGATTTGGTCAAGTGTGTTACAGACTAGAGGGGGAAGTAACTGGGTTAAGAAGTATGTAAATAATCATAACACTTTAAACTAATTTCAGGTGATGACTTTTTAAAGCTTTTGAAAGGAAAGTGACCTCTCCTTGTTGTTAGCGTGAGTGGGAGGATGTGTGTGTGTGTCGTGGTGAAAGCACATATGTGAATAATTTGCTCTCGCTATCTGTAGAACATGAGTGTTGCAAAACAGTTGGTAACCATATTAGCATCATCATGTGTATCAGCGGGTGTTTTTTTTTTTCCACCTTTTTTGGGGTGTGTGCCGAAGCGCTTAAGTAAAGCCATGATGCAAATTAAAGTGCTGCAAGACCTGCCATCAGTCTTTAGAATTTGAAATGGTCTGCAAAGGCTAAAATCCCAAAGGGTCCTCCAGAGAAAGTTTCTCCCACACACTCCCTTGGCTTCAACTCCACCATTGGACTCCTCTGTTTGCTTCTGTAACATAGTGACATCACTATGTAAGACTCACACTGCTATTGGCTAGAGCTCCAACAAATTTTACGTGATGTGCTAAGGAGCGGGAAATCTTTGACACATCTCTAAGCGATTGACCAATCACAGCAGAGCAGGCCAGCTAACCAATCAGAGCACACTGGGCTCTGGTTTCAGACAGAGGGTGAAAAGAGGTGCTGCAGCACAGGCAGTATGAGAAAAATAAAGAGATTTTTGAACATTAACGCATGGAGACATGTCCCAGTAGAGACACATAGTACAAATAAGAACCTGAACATGTGAATATTATCACATTTTGAAACTGATTTTGTTCACATTACCAAATTAGTCAGCTTACAAAACCATAAAAAACCTAAAAAATACAATTATAAAAATGTTGAACAGGTGATTCATTCTTAATTATAAGCAGATCAATTTAGGTATGTATTGTTTATTTCTGTGGTGTGGTTTCTGTTGTTGCCATGGTAACATGGTCACATGCAGTGGCAAGCTAAACATGTCCCCCCCCCCCCCCCCCCCTTCCCCATGCTGCTGCTGAAGTTGTGCTTATTTTGGAAACAGTGTAAGTGGTGCTAACCCCCCACTGTGTGAAAACACCTTTACATCTCTCTGGGAGTTGGATTTAATTGGACTACAGTTAAACCTGACTGTGGAACACGTCTCCGTTCCACACGTTACACTGAGAATCTGCAGAGCTGTAACACTTACTCAGTTGATTGAGTTGTTGATGAATGGAAGATTAATTGGCAACTATAAGTTATTTTCTAAGAATAATAGCAAAGTGTCTGCTTCCAGCATACCTTTAAAGCTCTGTTTGTGCTTGAGTGAAATGAGATTCATCCAAAGCTCAGGAAACTTTGGAATTGGGTTTGTGATTCAGGGATGTAAATTTGGTGTATTTTTAGATGGTGCCTAATTAATTTAATCCTCAGAAACCTCCCTGATATCCCTGCTTTTTAACGAACCCCACAGTGTGATGACCTGATGGCTGTTCTTCCTTTGAGTGGGTGGCTGCATGGTGAAAACAAAGCTGCTGACCAAGAAAAATAGAGTTTGATTTAAATCCTGGGGATGTTCAGCATTTTCTCACTGTTGCAGTCGTGTGTTGAATGATTTGTGTGGCTTTGATCTGGCCTTTTATCGATCTGATACCTATCACTGCACTTAATGACTCAGTGACTCGACATATTTCAACGTAAATCTTGTCTGAATCCCACCCCTGCACTATATTTTTGCCAACGTTCCCCTGGACTTTGCGAGTAGCTGCCTTTTTATGGAAAGCACTCTTTCCATGTCAATTATTTTTGCTACTGGACTTCAAAAGGCTAATTTCCATTCTGGAGTGTACGTGCACTTTAAAGTTCAGTCTCTTACACTTGTGTGAAAGTGTGTGGGGCCGACCAGAGTTGAAATTAGAGTTAGAGTGAGATGGCCAACAAAGCTTCAGATAAAATGATTCTCCAATTCCAACCTTCGACTCTGAGGATTGAGGCCACAGATCCTGTTAAAATCAGAGGAAGCATCTAAGCTTAGCTTCTTGCTCTGTAAAAAAATAAATAAAAAAATCCAACCTTAACAGTATTTAAGATGGCAGTTTTCATTGTGATTGTTAAAGTTGTCCTCTGGGATTCTGGAGAAATATCCACTTTGTCGGTTTTCCCTTTACAAAGTGAGGGCCTTGCATGATCATGGATTTTTTTTTCAAGCACAAACTGAATATTCACAACATTTTACAAAAAGTATGTAATTTTCCAACATTCTTCATTGAAGTTTGAATTTGTCCACACTAGTTTATAGGCTACACATGGAATACAACTAATCTTTTATTTATTTTGTCGTCAATAAGAACGATTGGACATAATAATAGGACACATCTACAATTTAACCCTTAAAGCTGCATTCACATGATAGGTGGTACCGTGATAACGCTCTGCTCTCTGCTGACGTTGCCATTGTGTTTCTATGGTGAGAGCGATGGCCCCCCTTCTAGCGCTACCCTCAGCATCGCACGCTGTTCAAAATTGTCGCTGAGCCCTGCGCTCAAAGTTCAAATGATTTCAACGTCAAAACTTGATGTAGTGGCGCAAGTTAGCAGAGGAGGTAACCATAGAAACAAAACGGCAACGTCAGCAGAGAGCAGAGCGTTACCACGGTACCACCTATCATGTGAATGCAGCTTTAAGGGTTAAATTGTAGATCTATCCTACATCTACATCTGTTTTGGCCGCAATACTCTGCGCCCAACGTCGCAGTGAGCAAAGAGCTAATTGCGTGTCATGTGAATGCAGCTTTAAGGTGCTCCTTTCTGCAGGTAAACTTACCATTAGAAAGGAAAAACTCCCTACTCATGTAATGACTAACAGACCACAATTATTTACTTGATTATAATATAATGCAAAAAAATTAAAAATTGTCACATTGGAGAAGCTGCACATTTCTTCTCCATGGTTCATATGTGTGTGCAGTGTAATCTGTTGCTGTTCCATGTACAGAAGCCTCCACTCCCATTGATCTGAAAGCAGCCCCCCTGTTGTTAAGGGCAAATGGTACACTTCATAAAAGTCACCAACCTTGAGATGGCAATCATTCTGCTGTTTGGGCCAGGGAGCAGTGTGTAGGGGCTGCTGCCAGGCCCCGGGCTCCCAGCAGCCCCTGTTCAGGTTCACTGAAGCAGGCTGTGAGCTTTTTTGGCTCGATGAACCGATTTGAAACAGATTGGCAGCCAAAGAGGCTCCATGTGTGGTTTGAGATTGTTACCGGTTATTTTTTCAATTATAAATGGGCAGTCCGGAGAGTGTCGGTGTTGAACTCGGGTCAATGTGTTTGTATTTCAGTCCAGTTAACCCAGAAACACTCGTCTCATGTTAACAGCATGATTATTATGCGGCCATGTTTAAGACTTTTTTACAGATGTATCACTGAGAATGCTGTTTCCATCTGATATGCTTGTAGAGGTGTTGGGATAACAGATAAGATTATATACAGTATTATGACTCAACTGTATTTTCCTGACACCTTTTAACAGAGTAATCTAATTTGGAACTTAAATGGACTGAATGGGTTTAGTTTTGATTAGTGTATTTAAATCAAGCTATACAATATTATGTACCTGAAGAGAAACATAAGTAACGTTACATTTCATTATGTTTTAATTGGTCGTCTTTAATGGTGACATCATTGTTGTTGTTGGTTGCCAGAAGTTGCCATAACTTTGACTTTTTGTTTCAAACCACATTTTTGCAATACTCTACTGAAAGGTGCTGGCAGAGCATATATGACAATGATATCTCAACATCACATCACCACAGTTGTAAGTCCCGCTGGCTGATCTGCTACAACAGGCTTTTTAGTCTTTGTTATGATAGTTTCCATCCGACAGAAACGGCCAAGACAAGCCTTACATTCAATTTCTACAGTGACGTCACCGGCGCTTTTGTGAGATGTTGAAATATTTTAAACATTCATTGTTTGGTGTGGGCACACAAAAAAGGCGCTGGACGTGACTTGTGTTCTTGAAGCGGCCGCAAGGCATGAGCTCTGTTCTCATTGGAATCTAATGAAAAAAGACGCTGGCATTGAAAAAAATGTTCTCTAGCTGCAAAAATACAATTTTCTTATCAGGACATTTATTTGTTTGGCTCAAGCTTCACTGGGTCCCCTAATGGAAGGCTCTTAATCAAAACTATACTTTATTAAACCAATCCATATTAATGGATGAAATAATGCGTACAACACTGGACTACTAAAATAATGGATACCTGCAGTCCTGTCAAAAACAATGGCAGAGTCAGGTGTTTGGGGTGTAGTTCAATATAGATAAAACCCACTTTCTAGTTGTTTCTTAATAGCCTCTTGGCTCCCATAAAGACAGCTGCTTTCTTTAATACAAAACATATTCCCTACTTAACACCTTACAGCTACTCCTTCCATCTGTGAGGGACTTAAATAGATTCAGTGGTACTTAAACATAAGTCTGTATGATATACTGATCACAAAAGAGTATATGATTTGATCAGACCTTTCAGCTCAGCACTTGAGAAGGTATTGCTCTGTGGTATTTGTTCTGAATAAACTGTACCAGTGTCATTTAGCTGACTCATCTTAAGCTAGTAATTGCTGTATCTCTTCTGCTGCAGTCAGGATAAAGTGTGTGCACATCATCAAAATATTGTCCGATTGCATTGGCTACTTGTAGTGCTCCTGTGGTGTTTACATTGATTAATCTATCTTAGTTTGGTTCTGCTGTAGCACTAGACTTAAAGCAAGAGATATTTCACTTTAGCTGCACATATAAAGGTGTGTATCTTTTCAACTGTTCACTGTTCAACTGCATTCTTTTTCATGCTTGAGGCTCTAAACTTTGAGCATGATGCTGACCATGCTAACATGCTCACAATAAAAACATACTGAGGATATAATGGTTATAACTAAACTTCTTAGTTGCGATGTCGATAAGTAAGTGTGCGGTGTCCCTGACACATTACAAGCCAAAAGAAAGACTTACCTCACCATCATCTGGGCTCGACCAATAGCTGATCCTCTCTCAGCAGATCCACCTTCAGACCCTATCTTTGTGGTTCAAAGAGCTTTAGCGAACTGGTTTGTTTTGAAATTGGAATTTGGAATTTGATTCGTGATCAGCACAGATCCACTTCACTTCCTTGGGAATCACCACATTGAACCAATCAACAGCACTTTGGCCTGATCATGACGCTACATGATAAGGATCACCGGTCATTTCATTCATATCCTAGGAAACATGAAAATCTAGACCAAGGTGAATGGAAATCCATCCGATTGTTTCAATAACCTTTAACACCACAAAAGTCAGAAGGATTTCTCCTCTGGACACTTTAGGGATCTTTAACAAATGTCATTAGAGCCCAGCCACCAGCATGTGTAATAAAACACATCACATTTTTTATTTCACCGAGCACACTTTATTAATGTTTTTAGAAGCTTTAGAAAAGTGTGGATGACAGACAGAATAGAAACCCTTGATTCAGGATGCTGTGTTATTCCTGGTGGCACGGCAAACTAAGGTGATGGGCAAAACACCCTCAGCTGTTCATTAACTTGCCCAGTGGATTGATTATCAGCCTTTCTTCTTCTTATTTGGAGGGTTGTGATGAATGTTTTGTAATTTTACAATTGGGGAAAAAGGAATATTACTACTTGTGCACCTTCCAATCAATCTGAATTTTGCTTACGCTAATTAAAGTACAATGCACTTCAAAACATAATCTACTTGCCTTTCCATCCAATTTAAAAGAGTGTTGTTCCTTGATATCCCTTTCGAATTACGTATTGTTGCTCTAGGGTTATCTTAGTTTACTGGTAACATTTCTCTGTGCAGAATTAGGTTTTTTTGATCAACTTTTTCCTTGAATGTCCTGTAGATTAAATGCGTTATTAGGACATTGTTCACAGATCTTTGGGATTTCCAGTTGGGAAGACAGATGTATCAGATTGGGAGGGGAAGCTTTATTGAAGTATGGAGCAACTGTGAAGGACACCATTCAGGTGCATGAAGAATTTAAATGAGGGCTGTTAGTTTCCCAGCTTAACTCCTCACATCACCCCGGGGTTAGGTAAGGCCAGTCTAACACAATGCTGAGACACCTTGTGTGGCCACCTCTCTTTTCAATAAGAATGATGATTGTGAATTATGTAAAGTTACGGCATATTGTTGCCTTTTTCACATTTAGTTGTACAGCAGATAGAATGATCAACGACCCAATATGTCCGTTTGGATATGGGCCAATGAATAAATAAATTCAACAATAGCTAAGATATGTTGCCAAGAAAACTTACATTTAAACATTTTTGAACAAAAGTTTGGTTTTGCCTCCGTGGACACAATGCTGTTTTGTGTGTGTGGGCCACTCTTCGTAGTATTGGTGATCGATGGTCGGACAGACACGACATGATTTATTAGATCCATTTTGTAGCCTGCTTGCTTCTGTGCTTGTAAAGAAAGACAGCTGTTTCTAATCATTTATAAATTCAACTTTTATGTACCACTCTGATTAATTAATTTTAACCCTTCTGTGACCTCTCAGGCTTAGCTGTGTAAACATGTTGAAGTGTCTGTTTCTCCTAAAATAAGCATGTTTTGGGTGCGGGTTTTGAAAGGAGCATTTCCAAAATGTTTATTCATACCAATACCATCTTCATTCTGAGGGTTGTTAGTGCAGCATGTGTCTTTTGGTTTCCTGCTCCCATGTATACATTCTCTGAATACCCCCTCCCCCCCCTCCACCCCCAGCTGCCGGCTTCCTGCCTGTCTCATTTTACAGCCCGGCCTACTGATGCAGCACAGTCAGCTTCCTCCACGCCGACATCTCCAGACCCATTAAACATTCATTGGATAGGGCCACAAGATACCTCAGATAGCCTCAGCTCTGCTAATCTAAATTCAGCCCGAGATATAAACTTCACACCCTAACCCTGATACTGCGAACCAAGAGGCAGGTTCTATAGGCATGGGTTGTGTATGGGTTCAATAATAATATATATTCATACAGCAGACAAACTGATGGATATTGGTGTGGCACAGAAACTGACACATGATCCCCTCGCTGCTCTACATGGATTGATACAGTTTTCCATAGAGAATTGTGGTTGGCAGTAATTAGGCCCAAAATCTTAAAAGCAGTTTAGATTACCAGGATGTTCCCTCTTCATTCACTGAAACAACTGAAACGTTGACTTTAATTAAATGTATTATGTCAACAAATGTCACATAACTGTATTAGGTTGTTTGAAAACAATAATATTAAGTTGAACATGAACTCTTTTTTTATTTAAAGTTAATATTATTAGTTTCAACTAACCCAAACACCAGTGGCGAGCCGTCAGGGCCCTCTAGGCCCTCTGAGGGCCTAAGATATTCTAAAAAATAATATTTGAAAACATTAAAACATTTATATTTTATTTATTTATATACATTTTTCATTAGTTTTACCAAAATAACTTGATTTAATTGTATTTACAATAACATTTCCAAATAAATAAATCCTTCGAATCTGCCTGTTCAGTTTCTGTTGGTATGTGAAGGGTTAAATGCCGTCTCTGCGTTACCGTGAAGACGGGAGAGCTTGTTGGTCCCTCTGTAGATTCACAGAGGGCCAGCTATAGTGACTCAACGAGAGAGTAATGTCAAATGACAGTACAATTGACCAATCTTATCTTACCTCTAAATGGGTGGGCTTTATTATCGCGGGCTTTATGACAAGTTCTGCCCGCTGTGAAGTTAACCGGAAATAAGCTGCGCTCGGATTCCCTCGACAAAAAGCAATGGGATCTTTCCATAGGATTTTGGAAAATAGCTCGAAATAAGGTCTGTTGAAAACGAACCTAACGATAGATTTATGATCGATAGATTTATGATTAGCATAAGTTCGTTCATGATGGCTCACTTCAGTGATAGTGATGACATCGTTGCGAAATGATTAACCGAGTCATTTTCCAGATTGAGTTACAATGAGAAACTGGAGTGGCAAAGGATCAGCTGCATGACCCCGCCATCAAGTGCTTCATCCAAAAGGACAGGAGGATGGACTTTGTGTTTAAATGAAGTGTCAGAGGGCCTGGGTATAAAACTCACGGCTCGCCACTGCCAAACACAGTTATGTGAAACTGTTGACGTAATTCATTTATTTAAAGTAAATGTCTCAGTATTTTCAGTGTACATCTGTACTTTCAGTGGAGTTGTAAGTGTCAAGGGGAGAACACTGAGGCATGAACTCAATTGCACGACTCAAAACTCAGACTCAGATAGCGTTTCAAAATAAAGACTTTACTGGAATTTGCACAGTAATAAAACAAGGAAAACAAAACCACTCTTTCGAGGAAAACTATAATGCGATCTATAGCATAGGTCCGTGAAAGGTCCGTGAAAAGGTCCGTGAGGTAAGCCGATACGTGGTCTTCGTGAGACAACGAACTGACAATTAACAGGAGGGAGCTAACACAATATATACACAGGTAAAGGGGACACAGTTGGAAACAATCAGGGCGGGGAAAATAATCAAGGACGCAGGAGACAGAAAAGGGGCGGGGAGCGTGGAGGCCTGAAATGAGAGGAATAAATAATTAAGGGTATAGACATAAAGCACAAGACAAAGGGACATGACAACTCTAACATAAAGAATAAACTTTCACAATAAGTTTCTTGGACATGACAGTACCCCCCCTTCTAGGGACGGCTCCTGACGGCCCAGGCTCCTCTGAGTTGAGGCGGTCAAAATCCTCAATGAGGCTTTTGTCCACGATGAAGCGGGAAGGAATCCATTGCCGCTCCTCAGGACCATAACCCTTCCAGTCAACCAGTAACTGTCGCCCTCTACCCCTTTTCCGACTAGCCAATAGTGACTTGACCGTGTAAACCGGACCTCCATCGATCATCCGGGGGGGCGGGGGGGGTTTGACGGTGGGAACCATAGCGCTCTCCTTCAATGGTTTTAATTTCCCTACATGGAAGGTGGGATGTACCTTCATGGCCCTGGGAAGCCGTAGTCTCACTGAGACTGGGTTTATGACCTTGGTGATGGGAAAAGGACCCACAAACCGGGGAGCCAGTTTTCGGGAGAGTACGTGGAGGGGAAGGTCTCGTGTAGAGAGCCAGACTTTTTGGCCTGGCTGGTATACAGGGGCTGGTCGGCGTTTTCGGTCTGCTGCTCTCTTAACCAGTTGTGAATTCCTGCAGAGTATCTTCCTAGCCGCAGCCCACACGCGCCGACAACGCCTGACCAGAGCGTGGGCAGACGGGACCGTGACCTCCCTCTCCGTGGCTGGGAACAGTGGCGGCTGGTAGCCATAAACACAGTGAAACGGGGACAGGCCCGTGGCAGAAGTAGGGAGGATGTTGTGTGCATACTCAACCCAGGTGAGGTGCTCGCTCCAGGAGGATGGATTCCGGGACACCAGGCAGCGCAGGCAGGTCTCCAGTTCTTGATTTAGGCGCTCTGTCTGGCCGTTAGACTCCGGATGATATCCAGACGAGAGACTGACCGTGGCACCGATGAGGCTGCAGAACTCCTTCCAGAAGCGTGACACAAACTGGGGGCCCCGGTCGGAGACAATATCCTTAGGGAAACCATGAAGCCGAAACACATTCTGCATCATGACCTCCGCCGTTTCCTTAGCTGAGGGCATCTTTGGCAGAGCAATGAAATGTGTCATTTTGGAAAATCTGTCCACTACCGTGAGAACTGTGGTTTTACCTCTAGAGAGGGGCAGGCCAGTGACGAAGTCCATGGAGATCTCTGACCAGGGCCTGTTGGGAATAGGGAGTGGTTGTAATAACCCTATTCGCGACCTGGAAGAGGTCTTGTTTCGAGCGCAGATAGGGCACGCCTCCACATACTCCTTCACCTCCTTCTCCATGGATGTCCACCAGAAACGTTGTTTAACAATGAACATAGTTCTCTTGACTCCGGGGTGGCAGGTGAGCAGCGAAGTGTGAGCCCAGTGGATCACCTGTGGTCGCTCGGCCTCCTGAACAAAAATCCGGTTAGGCGGGCAACCCCTTGGTGCAGGAGCTCCAGCATTGGCACGTATTACCTCCTTTTCTACTGGCCAAGTCAGCGCTCCTACCACCCGGTTCAATGGGATGATGGGTTCCGGCTCCTTGGCTGCAGGCACAGGGTCAAACAGACGGGACAGAGCGTCAGGCTTGACATTCTGAGACCCCGGCCTGTAGGAAAGAACAAAGTCAAAACGGTTGAAAAACAAGGTCCACCTAGCCTGGCGGGAGTTCAGTCTTTTGGCCTTTCTGATGTACTCCAGGTTCTTGTGATCGGTCCAGACCACAAAAGGATGCTCGGCTCCCTCCAACCAATGCCTCCACTCTTCCAACGCTAACTTCACGGCCAGCAACTCACGGTTTCCCACGTCATAATTTCTCTCTGCCGGGGAGAGCTTCCTGGACAGGAAGGCGCAGGGGTGAAGTTTGTTGTCCTTCTGTTGTTGCTGGGAGAGGACCGCTCCCACCCCCTCGTTGGAGGCATCCACTTCCACCACGAACTGGCGAGTGGGATCCGGCATGGTAAGTATGGGGGCAGTGGTGAACATCTTTTTCAGCCGAGAAAAAGCCTCCTCAGCCTGAGGAGACCACACAAAAGGCACCTGAGGGGACGTGAGGACATGAAGAGGGGCTGCAATAGCGCTGAAGCTCCGCACAAAACGTCTGTAAAAATTAGCAAAGCCTAAAAACTGCTGCACTTTTTTGCGAGAGTCAGGGGTAGGCCAACAGGCTACTGCGCTAACCTTCTCTGGGTCCATCATGACCTGACCTGGGGAAATGATGAAGCCCAAAAAAGTGACTGTTTCCACATGAAATTCACACTTTTCAGCTTTGACAAACAACTTATTTTGGAGCAGTTTCTGTAGAACCAGGCGGACATGTTGTTTGTGGGTGTGAAGGTCAGGGGAGTAGATCAGAATGTCGTCCAGATAAACAAAAACGAAACGGTTCAGAAACTCCCTCAACACGTCGTTGATCATAGCCTGGAAAACTGCAGAAGCGTTTGACAATCCAAACGGCATGACCAGGTATTCATAATGTCCTGAAGGGGTGTTAAAACCCGTCTTCCATTCATCGCCCTCCCTGATCCTGACCAAATGATAGGCGTTCCGCAGGTCTAATTTGGTGAAAACCTTGGCTTCCTGAAGCTGCTCGAAAGCGGACGAGATGAGAGGGAGGGGGTACCGGTTTTTAACCGTAATGTCATTGAGAGGTGAGTAGTCGATACAGGGCCTAAGAGACCCATCCTTTTTGCCCACGAAAAAAAACCCTGCCCCTGCTGGGGATGAGGAATGACGAATAAGCCCTGTCTTGAGGGAGGCATCAATATAGTCCTTCATGGCCTCTTTCTCAGGTCCTGAAATTGCATAAAGTCGACCCTTAGGAATGGGAGACCCGGCAATCAAGTCAATAGCACAGTCATAGGAGCGGTGAGGAGGAAGAGCCAGAGCTTTGGACTTACTAAAAACTTCACTAAGGTCGTGGTAGCAGGAAGGAACTGAAAGTACATCCGGAAGATATATTTTTGGGACTGTATCCTGCCTAACACTCCCAGTGTTACATCCCCTGTCAATCTCTGCTACCTGCTTAAAACAGAGATCAATGCAATTCTTTCCCCACCCCTCCACCCTCCCAGATTGCCAATCTATGTGAGGGTTATGAAGTTTCAACCAGGGAAACCCCAAAATGAGTGGATGTTGGGCTGAGTTAAATAAGTGAAAAGACATTGTCTCATGGTGGTTATCATTACATCTTACTTCTAAAGGCTCCGTTTGGTGAGTCACTTTAAACAACAGCCGCCCATCGAGAGCACTCGCTTCAAGAGGCTGGGGTAGAGGTTTAGTTTTTATGTCCCATTTTTTAACTAAACCCCAATCCATAAGACTTTCGTCCGCCCCTGAGTCAATGAGAACACCATGAGTAACTACATTGTCTCTGATTTTTACCTGGATCCGGGTCAGGGTGCGAGGAGGAAAGTCAGAGGAAGAGATCCGGCTCACCAACGTACTCCTCTTCATTGGTGAGCCTCCTCTTTTACCGGACAAGCCGCTTGTGGGTGTCCGCGCTGCCCGCAGTAGAAACACAGACCTTCCTTGAATCGACGCTGACGTTCTGCCAGCGACAGCTTGGCGCGGCCCAACTGCATTGGCTCCTCCACGGAGCCAGGGGGCGCTGTTGTCCGGAACGCAGGTGGTGAGGGGTGACGGGGCCTCCAAGAAGAAGTAATATCCAGCGGCGAGCGTCTCCTCTGGAGAGGTGGATCAACCGCATCCTTGGATTTATTCCTTCTCCTCTCCGTCAAACGATTGTCTGTACGTAAAGCCATGGATATGACAGAGTCCAAATCAGCGGGCAGATCGAGAGGCGCCAGCTGGTCTTGTAAAGAATCCGAGAGACCGCTGACGAAAGCGTCAAACAATGCAGCGGAGTTCCAGCCGCTGTCGGCTGCCTTAGTCCGGAACTCGATGGCGTAGTCAGCCACACTCCGCTGATGTTGTCGCAGCTTGATCAGAGCCCGAGCTGCTTCCCTGCCCGGCGTGGTTTGATCGAAGGTCTTTCTCATAGTGTCTATGAAGTTTTCCAGAGACCCGCAGATAGGCGAGCCTCGGGACCATTCTGCCGTGGCCCACGCTGCTGCTCGGCCGGAGAGATGAGAGATCATAAAAGCCACTTTGGAAATGTCCGTGGGAAAAGCAGCCGGTTGGTGGTGATAGTGTAACTCACACTGCACGATGAACGGCCGGCAGCCTTCTGAGTCCCCGGAGTACCTTTCGGGTGGAGCCAGACGCATGGAAGCCCTGTGCGGCTCAGTAACCCGGTTGGGATCGAATCCGGTCACCGCTGGAACCGGAGGAGTCGTAGGAGGAGAAACAGCCTGCAGGTGAGTGAGCACACGCTGAACCTCTGCTGCCAGTAGATTAACTTGGGTCGTCAACGATGTTTGTAGTTCCCCCTGGCTGCTGGTTAGATCCTGCACTCCCTGCTGCATGGTGGCCATACGCTCCTCTTGTTGCCCAAGACGTTGGCCCTGAGAACGGATAGCGTTCTTAATCTGATCTGAGTCGGCTGAGTTCATTTTGATGGTCAGTTCGTACTGTCAAGGGGAGAACACTGAGGCATGAACTCAATTGCACGACTCAAAACTCAGACTCAGATAGCGTTTCAAAATAAAGACTTTACTGGAATTTGCACAGTAATAAAACAAGGAAAACAAAACCACTCTTTCGAGGAAAACTATAATGCGATCTATAGCATAGGTCCGTGAAAGGTCCGTGAAAAGGTCCGTGAGGTAAGCCGATACGTGGTCTTCGTGAGACAACGAACTGACAATTAACAGGAGGGAGCTAACACAATATATACACAGGTAAAGGGGACACAGTTGGAAACAATCAGGGCGGGGAAAATAATCAAGGACGCAGGAGACAGAAAAGGGGCGGGGAGTGTGGAGGCCTGAAATGAGAGGAATAAATAATTAAGGGTATAGACATAAAGCACAAGACAAAGGGACATGACAACTCTAACATAAAGAATAAACTTTCACAATAAGTTTCTTGGACATGACAGTAAGAGAACTACGGCTGGCATAAAGGGGAACAGTTCTTACCGGTTAATAATCTTGTGACAACACTTGTGTTACCGATTCAACCTGACATTTCATGTGCTTTCCAAGGTACATGTGTTCCCGCTGTGACCGCTGCCGCCTCCACACAGCTTGTTGACTAACTGTAATGCTTCTGAAGTGTAGTCGTTGTTGCGACTCACAAAGAGCTTACGAAGAAATAACCACTGATTACCACTTTTTGGTGTTACTGTACTGCAAATTGGCCCTATGTTATTAACAATGACTAGCGATAGGACTGTAAACCCTTCGTGTCTCTGTTCGGTTTTGGTTTGGTTCCATTGTCAGCTTTTAAACCAACCCAGATGAACCATACTAATTTGCAAATGGACCAGGTTTCCAGTAGCCAGTGATAACAGTTTTACGTTAAAGGGCTGCTGTTTGGCTGTTAACATTTTCTCATCTTGTTTCTCTGATATCTGAAGGTCAAGAAGTCCAGTTACTAAAATCCTTAATCTGCTAAAAAAAAAAAACTAGTTAAAAACCACCAATCACAATTCGGTCTCATGCTTAATTGATGATGCCGTCGTGGCGAGCAAATGACAACCTTGAAAGAAACGACAGATTTTGTTAATATTCAACTCGACATTTGAATGCTGAAATGTTACATATTGACCTTTTTAAAACAAGCTGTATTCTTTTAAACAAACAGCTGTATGTGCAGTAGCTTTATCCCTGTGCACATTTCAGTATCCATGACTCTCAGATAGATCATCCTGCTAGCCTCTGCTTCCAATGTCTCAAGTAACAACTTAATTAGCCAACTGCTGACGTGAACTTGTTATCTTTCCATCGAAAGGTCAGATCCTTCCTGCACAGCTAAGGAACAATGCAGACACATGAGGCATCAATGGAAGGCTCTGACAGTTCACTGAAATAAAGTAAATATCACAGAGCAGCTTGGAGAGGAAACAGTGTGTCTTCTTCATATGTGATTGTTACAGGAAGAATGTAAAAAAGGAATGACAAATGGTGAGCTTTCTGGAAAGAGGAAATCTGTCTGTGTTCAGAGCAGGGAGAGTGCACTGTGGACATGAAGTGAGGCGGGAATAGCTGTCATGTCTAACTAGAGACGTATTAGGGAGCCGGCATTTTATCTCCTCTAGCACCAGGTAAAATGTGCTTACTGTGGAGATTGGACAGAAGCATTTCACAAATACAGGATTTGTGTCCAATATATCTGTCATGAATCCTGCTGTTGAACATCTGCTTCAGTTGTAGTGTATTCACCTCTTCTCCTTCCTTAAAAAACTAGGCGTCTATTTATATTATTGTGAGTTAAACTGAAGGACTTAATCAAAAGACAGAGTAGAATATAATGATTTCCTTGTGGACGATTTCAATGTGTGGCCTTGTTATCCGGTGTGAACCGATGCCATGACCCTGTCAGAACTATGACATAATGTTACTGACTAATAAGCAGCTGTACAATTGTTGGCATCTCTCTAACAGCCATAGGCTTATAGATGGTGGGTGGCTTCTGAGCTTCTTCCTTTCAAATTAGAATTTGACATTTCTTTAATGGCAAATACAAGTCAGGTCTGTGGAGACAGATGATGACTAATCGCAGAGATAACATGCCATCATTTAATTCTACCATGTTATACTATAAAGAATAGTTTTACTCATGCAGTCCTCTGAGCCAGATCAGTAGACACAGTGTAGACTTCTTCAAACAGTATCTTTTAACTCTGTAATAGCAAGTAAACTTACTTTTGATAAGCTTTTATCATGCATCACATATTCACAACACAGATACAATGTACTGAATGCTTGTGTATGTGTGTGCATACGTTCAATACAGATAAAGCATACTTCTGACCTTTTGTGTTTACTCCGTTTCTCATTCGTCGGTGGCGTCTTTGGCTTTAATCCAAAAATAACTTCAGCAAGCTACACAAAGCTGATATTTACACTTTATCGGATGTCATTTAAAACTGTATTTTGTGTGGTTACACACATGAAAGACTTCAAGGATGAGGACTTAGTCTGTCCTGAGCCTGACTAGAGTATATGAGGCTAAACAGTTTTGAGTGTGTTTTCAGGGGGCGATCAGCAAAAGCAGTAATTTTGTCAACAAAGACATGAGGCCAGTTCCACGTTTGGACTGTAGATCTAGTCCAATATGCTTACACAAGAGAACTAACGTTGTCATGACATGAAGAGACATACAGAGCTATGACTGAAGCAATGTAGAAGGGAACTGCCATTGATTTGTATTCACATCTACAACCAGTTTACTGAAGGATTCTGATAAAAGCTTACATCAAGACTTAAAGTAATCTTTAGAATCAGCCAAAAAAGAGCAGCAAGTGGGTTTGGCTGAAAAGAGAGGAAACCATCTGGGCCTCATAGTCAACTCGTTCATAGCTGAGTTGAGTATTTGCAGAGATACATTACTAAAAGCATGAAGGCGTTTTACTAGAACTGTTATCTGTTCTAAGCCTGTTGTTGCTGACATGCTGTAGTATAAGGAAACACCAATGTAATGTTGCAAGTAATCCAACCAATTTGATTCTTTTCAGAATGCTGTTTGTTTTTTTGTCTATGAAGCCGGGCAAAGTTTCTTATTTAGAACATTTCTATTGCCGTAAGTAAATCAATGAACAGTTTGAAATGGCAGGTAATCCAACAAGCTTTTTAAGAAAATAGCAATCTTGTTTAACCTTCAATTCAATTTGATAACAGTTTTTCTTGGAAACGTTCTGTATCATTTAGCAAATTCAACTTGGACTGGATTTTTTTTGATTCCAGTGAGCTATACTTGTGTCCTCTGAGCCTTGCATTGCATTTTTGAAAGTTTAAGCAGCACTGTCAGAACAATGGAGGTCACGATAACAGACATTTAGTCCATACATATATACCACTCTTGATAACAATTTGATAAAAAAAACTAAGATGAAAAAGGTAATATTTGTATTGTATTAGTGGGAAAACTGTATTTATTCATGCTTTTACCAAAGAAAGATGGCCATATTTGTCACTATAATGTCTTTAAACAATATGGAGCATAACACAAACAGAGGTGTTTGTATATGCTATTTGTATTATTTACATTTTAGAGTAATCAGGCGGACATGTAAGATAAATTCTGAACTGGAACTGATGGAAATCACAGAACACCACACAAGGCGCAGGTAGACAGGAGACGTTGTAGAGCTTCAGCAACAGACACATTCCATAAACGCTGCTATAAATAACAGCCCATCCATCCAGAGCGACAACAACTGTTAAGTGTTGAAGACAGTATGTCATTCGTCGATCAGTCCATCACCCTTCACACCCTTGACTTGAATTATTGTAAACTATTTCTGTGGCTTATGTAATCCCCCATAACCAGAGAGAAGGACCAATACATCTGGAAGGAATAACGGCAGCTCTAACAAGTCACTGAATCCAAACTGCTCCAACTGTTGTCCTTTGTTTGTGTGTTTAAAGAAAGGGGAGGCAAATTACAAAATGAAAATGCCGTCTCTTCCAAGATGTGACACAGAAGGGAATCTTCAAATGTCATTTTTAATGAAAAATCTCATTACATCTGTATATACAATCAATACAAGACAGAGTTCTGCCTATACAAACAAACACTAAAGACAACATGTACCACTAGCAATGGTGAACATGTGAAGTAAAAACAGGTGATATCTTTTCTTGTGTAAACATGTATGTTATTAGTAGTTTCCATTGTTTTAAGTGTTTATTTACAACTTTTTGCGCCATGTGGCTTGTCAAGACAACACCTCTAGTTTAATCATGAAGAAAGCTAAGGTGCATTTTAGTGACACAATTTGTGTCCAGGTTTTAAAATATGACTGCTCATTAGTATTGATTTCTTTAAATTGCATGTATTTATGGTTAGTAACCAAAGACATTTTTTTTTGTTGATTTGTATTCAAGATATGTGTTGACACATCCATCAGTCAACTTGCACATTAGTACTGTGTAATTGAAATGTTGCATTAAGTGGCTTCTCCTTGGTGGGAAGTTATGCTATAGGCTACAGTATGGCTGATGTGTTACTGGGGAAACAAGGAATGGGTTCCTGAGATCATGGTAGAACTCAAGACCCTTCAAACGGTTTTTAGTCTGATTTTGGTTTTGAGTCTTGATTTCTGAAATGTTGGCATTAATGGCAGTGATAAGTGCTAAATGATTCTGCTGTAACTCATAGTAACCTTTTTCTTTTTCTACTAAGGAACTAATGAATGACTTTTCAAATCTATGTTTGAGACTTATATCGACACTCCTTGTCCTGTGTGCTACTTGTAGCATCTGGTGCAGTTAGGAAAACCAACCACTGTGGTCACTCCTTCATTTGATGACTATGTTCCCTCTATTATGCTAAGAACATCTTCAATACTTAAATTAATGGGATGTTATGGTGACCTGTTCCCAGTGTCTTTAGAGAGAAACATGTGGGGAAGACTGATCCCCTCGGTCTACATACTGTAGCATCCTCTTCTGGCAGAAAGGCCCAGGCAGGGTGATGGGCAGAGTCTCCCTCAGGCTATTAATAATAAAAACCCTCCTTGAGCTTTTTTAAATGTTTCTGTGACATCCATTTCTTTACAACGTATCACACATTTTATAAGACAGATTAGCATTTGCCTTTTATTTATCTACCTGAGCTACTTCATACTTATTTGACAGTGTTTTTTCACCATTACAACCAACCAGAAATACTTGCCCTCCCACTTTGTCTGAATGAGCTTCACCGCTAAGTCTGACAGCCGTAGTGAGAGGAGGACGATGGGTGTATGGAGATAAAAGTCACACACTCCCAAACAACAGCAATGTCTGCTGGCTGATCTGCTCAAACAAATGAGCTTTCAGTCTTTGTTATGATAGTTTCCGTCTGAAAGACAAAACATTTCTTAAATTCCTTCATGGACGTCATCAGCGCTTTTCAAATATGTTCATCCTTGAGAGTTCGGAGCGAATTCAGAGAAACAGCAGAGCGCTGAGAAAAAATACGCCGGGTGCAACGCTTTATCTCCAGGCGGACGCACTCTACATCTCCTCTTTATAAACAATTGAAAAAAGATGCTGGTGCTCAGAATAAGGCACTATGTGGACACAGGCCCTGGAGCTCCTAATGCATTCTGACAGCTAAACAGACAACACATGTCCATTTCTGAGCAGAATGCATCTCTACAAGGCCAGCCCATAATATGCACCATTATTTTTTCAACTAAATAATTTCTTGTTTTAGAAATCATGTGCAGATGCAGCATGGTAACTGATTTGTAGTTGCTGTCAATTTATAAATATCACTGAGTCATTAAGATGAAATAAGGGCTTATACTGAAATGAGTGATGCATTGGGTTGCCCCCACTTATATGGGAGAATTCCTGAACTTGAGGGTCCGCTGATCCTCCCTCAGCCATCTGCCCTTAACTCCAGCCAGTCAAACATAGTTAAGAGGCTCAAAAACACTTATCTGTCCTCTAGGTAGAAGCCTGCTGCAGCTTTAGAAGTAACTTGCAGTACATTTAAAAACAGGTTCTTCGGACAATGTTTGCAAGAGTGATACTTGGGGTATGTGTTTCTAAAATAGAGATAATTTATAACACATTTTTAGCTCTCTTGTTACTACTGTCAGTATTGAAGAGTTTTCATGTGCTGGAAAATTTAAACTACTATTTATAGCTACTATTTGAAAACCTAACCACTCCGTCACGGCTGGTCTTTGCTTAGTGAAATACCTTAAATGGAGAGGGAAATAACTCTGGATAGCACATTTTACAACATTATTGACTTAATGATTTCAGGGATATTAAAGTGTTCAGAATTTGATTTACCTCAGAAAAAAATATATGCTGCACGATTAACAGATATCGCTTTATCATTGGAGGTCAATCGGAAAATGTATTTTTGGGACCAATGGCGTCATGGACTATCCCATCGTTTGGCCACTATGAAAATGTACTTTAATGGCCAACTAATTTCTTTGGGACTTGTGTGGCGAGAATTTTCAACGCTGCATTATACAGCTGTTCTATGATTGGTTAAAACGACCCCATGGCGATTCTAGGAATAGATGGTTACCTTTTTGATGATAAATAAACCCATATTAATTCTTAAAGTGATCATATAGGGTTTTTATTTGAACAAAGTTGCATGTGTGAAAACTCAGTGTGTCGTAGTGTTCCAGTCCGTAACACAGACTGCTTTGCCTGGACGGGTACCGTTAGGGTGAACAGTACCAAGGCTGAATCATCAGTGCAGCTATAGTGAAGCAGCAGCTAATTGGTGGAATTTGTTCCATTACATCAAGGGATGGATATCTCAAGTTATTTATTTGGTTGCTAACAGAATCTTTGACACTTTTAGCTCTGTGGCAGAGAACACTGAACTCTGACTTTCATGCAGGATTTAGTATGGACACAGACAATAATCATCAGCACCAGGGAAAATGGGTCATAGAGAAGGACAGGATTAATGGAGGAAATCCGTAGTGGACATTCTGCTGACAGCAACACTGTGATACAATTGGCTGACCTGAAGTCTGTCTGGTTTAAGCAAAGGGTCACCTTGACAGATGGCTTCAGCTGTTTGCTTAGACATACAATACAGATAAATGTCTATGAAAGTCAACAATGTTATCCAGACCATTCACAATGTTTGCAGTGTTATAACATCAAGGCTGTGTGATGCAGTACGGATCAGATGCACCCTGGAAAGTTCTCCTGTGAATTCCAAGTAGGAGTAGGGGATCAGAATTAGGTCAAGTCTCCACCCTTTGGTGCTGCATTAGTGTTTAAAGCCCCGTGATATACAGTTTCTAAGGGGTTGTAGCACATGCTGACAAACACAACTAAGCAATACTGGTATAGCTCTGAATGGATATTTGTTACGTATTTTTTATTTTGCATTGGATTTTTGTTTGGTTGCACTGTGGTTATCTTATCAGTCTGATAACACTCTATGCTGCTGCACATTCATTTGTAATTGCCTCCGTTTGTAGTGTAAGGAGATTAGAATCTGGTGAAACAAGAATAAGTGGATGGCTTGGTGATGTTCAAACAATTGAAATACATCTTAGTTTAGCTTTACCACTGCCATTGTTTGTTTTGTTACAAGGACATATATTGCTCATTCATATTAGTATTCTGTGCCTCTGCTGTGACATGTCTCCATGCTTTACGGCCTGTCCACACGGCGGCGTGCGTTATCGCTTGCCGGCGTGGGGTGCTGAAACTCGACCAACAACCAATCACATGAATCTCCCGCCCCGGACACACAAGCACGAGCTTGTACTGGCATATGAATCGATTGGCTGATGCTTCCGCAGAAGCTTCAAAAGTTGAACATTGCTCAACTTTTGTTGCCAGCAACGCGAGCAAATCTACGCTTCGCTCCCACAATGCATTTTGGCGAAACGTGACGTCACCCCATTCAAAGTGAATGGGCAGAAGCGTTGAAGCTTCAACGCACGCCGCCGTGTGGACGGGCCGTTATTATTTGAAAGCTCTCTATTTTTACCATACTGGCTGTGCTGCAGCACCTCTTTTCACCCTCTGTCTGAAACCAGAGCCCAGTCTGCTCTGATTGGTTAGCTGGCCGTCTCTGTTGTGATTGGTCGACCGCTTAGAGATGTGTCCCCCCCCGCCCCCCCTTATCAAGTACAATGTGTTGGAGCGCTAACCAATCCAAGCGTGAGTCTTACATAGTGATATCATTAACTTATGGAAGTAAACACAGTTGTCCTGTGGAGGTGTTTCAAGCAGGGGGGGGAGTGTGTGGGAGAGAAGTCACTAACGTCGCTGGTAACTAGCTAACGGGCAACAATCGTTCACAAAATCATTACAGACTGGCTTCTTCTCAACACCAGTTGTGTGGTACATTTATTAAACAGTTAATCCCACATATACAGATGGAGCGATTCATTTCAGACAGTTTGAAACGCGAGGGCCGTGATTGGTACGTGATCTGCCCTCGCTCAAGGGAAAACCTCCAGCTTGACTTGAGACCGCCCCCGTGATAGATAAATGTAATTATAATGAAGCCAGCTGCAATGGATCATTGATCCACCAGGGGGTGCAGTGGGGTTCCACACTGGAGCTCATGTGAAATAAAGTGAGATACAGTATGCTGGATGTACAGCGGAACTTTGTTAAGATCCATATGTCACGGATATCATACTACTGTGCTAAATAAGAGACATGTAATCATTTACAAAACATCACCATGTTGTTATTTAACAAAATAATTTTGTTATTCGAAAAAACCGAACGGGAGGAAATGCAGCCCGGCTCTCGATTTTTAATCCTAATTTAATCATCATCTTCACCACGATCATTTATGTTTATGTTTGCCGAATTGACATGAAATCACTGACACATATGAATATACTGTATTCAACTTCATTAAAACGTTATTAACGTGCCTAAACTCAGTAATTCACCAAAAATATGTATATTTTAATGGAGCTTCGTCGGTCGATCAGGATCCCAAAGTGGAGCGGAGGGATCCTCATCTGGATGAAGGGTGTTATTTTCCCCATAAGGAACAAGTCGCTGCAAATTATCCCGCTTATTACATGGCCACATTCTCAACAAAGTAACGACATGACTCCCAATATTAATTGAAATGCTTTTATGGATTTAGAAAATGTTTTTATTGATTTAAAAAATAGTTGTATGTATTGATTTAAATTGACATGCATCCGCTAAGAAAAATAGTCCGTTGTTACCGTTTTTTAAACAGTCTGAATGAAACGGCAGCTCTCAGCTGTGTATTTACACAACTAATGGCCCATCAACCACAGCTCTCCCCCCCACCCTGATCTTTCTTCTCCAGCAGCTAAATTAACAGTAGGTTACTCTGAGTGACCATAGACTGTATGTGACAAGCTTACAGTTAGTGACGTAACAACACCATAAAAGCTGGTGGGTTGAAAGCAATACGGGAGGTAAAAATAACTAGAATAATTGTGATTTATTTATTGTGGCTTTTATGTTTTTAGGTATAAAATGTTATGTAATTCAGGCTTATAGTTCACCCTTCTCTAAAAGCCTTCAACAATGACAATATTCATTGTAATTTAATAAATCCTAACAACACACATTGTAAAAAATAGCCTACTGTAAGTTAAGAAATAATTTCAATATGTACATCTTCTGATGTAACAACAATAACATTATAAATAGTAACATAGCTGAACATGGTATTGCACATTTAGCTTTGAGTGTTACTGACCTGAGATGTTTTTATTACATGAATTAAGTTGACTGAGCCTTTTTAACATACAGGGATGCAAACTCATCAGGTATGAAAAAGGTGACAAGGATCCGAGCCCCCGGCTCCCCCACCCCACGGAATGGCAGAGGATTTTAGCAGTCAGAACAACTAAAGCAGCAGTGTTAATAATAACAGAAACGCCAAAGAGTCACATCTAATAGAAATATATAAAAGCATTTATTTTAAATTGTGGAGCAGTAAGTTTATAATTTTGGCAGCACTGTTGATCATTTTGAAAATGTATTTTCGTGCCTCTGTGAAAGGCTTAAGTCTTTTTATCTTTATAGCCACATGGTGTAAAGTAACTAAGTTCATAAACTCAACAAGTACTATACTTGGGCACAATTTTGAGATACTTGTACTTTATTTAAGTATTTCAATGTTTTGCTACTTTGTTCTTCTACTCCACTACAGTTCAGAGGTACATGGTGTACTTTGACTCCACTACATGTATTTAATACCTTTAGTTACTTCACAGATCTGGATTAATTAAGTGAAATATAATCAAGTGTTGAATCAGAATTTAATTCCACCTGGAGTAAATCGACAAGCTACCCTGCAGTATACAAAGTCATTCAAACTAGCTGCACCTTTACCAGCTTTGAGAACACTTTCATGATCAATCATTATAAAACATATCATATCTATTATTCTGAAATGGACCAATCTGCACAATGACTACTTTTACTGTCGCTACTTTCACTATATTTTGATGATAATACTTTTCTACTTTTACTTGAGGAACATTTTGATTGCAGGACTTTTACTGTAACAGAGTATTCCTACACTCTGGGACTATTACTTTTACTCAAGTACAAGATCTGAGTACTTCCACTTTTACTCAAGTACAAGACCTGAGTACTTCTACTTTTACTCTAGTACAAGATCTGTGTGCTTCTACTTTTACTCAAGTACAAGACCTGAGTGCTTCTACTTTTACTCAAGTGCAAGATTTGAGTACTTCTACTTTTACTCAAGTACAAGATCTGAGTACTTCTACTTTTACTCAAGTACAAGACCTGAGTACTTCTACTTTTACTCAAGTACAAGATCTGAGTACTTCTACTTTTACTCAAGTACAATATATATATACTTATACCACCTCTGTTTATAGCCTATGAAAAAAACTATTAGAAATAGAAGGCTAAAGCTAACGTTAGCAGATAGTGACAATGTATGCTAGCTGGCTAGCTCAACGATTCCTTAAATAATATTGCCACAGAAAAACTTTTAAGTTGACATCGCCGCTCCGACAGGGAGCTCTGCTCTGAACACCTGAACAGCCCGTTCTAACAGCTGTTCACCAGCGGTCCAGTCTGTGCCACAGTGACTCCGGACGCACAGTTAATATTAACGAACGCACCCGTAGGTAATGTAGCTGCTGAAGCTAGACCATCATTTCGGAGCAGCAGAGCCTTATTATACATCCATGAGCAGAGCCGACAGGCAGGAAGACTCGAGCACACAGCTCGTACTTCATTATAATATATAAAAAAAGAACACCATGTGTGTCATGATGGCACATAACAGCTCACGGCCGCAGATTACTCCGGGTCCCAGCCCCCCCCATACCCCAAAAATATTTGTATTGCAGATCTACATGAATCACACAAACGACTTATTTTGGATTCAAAACGGCGAATTTTGCCAAAAGGTGACAAGTTTGCATCACTGGACATAGACAGAGCACAACTGAAACATAACATCTGAAACGATGTAACAACATAATACACTTGTGGGGATGCTTGGGATGTGAGGAGTGAGGGACACGGCTTAGAACGGGCGTGTCGCCTGGCAGGACAGGAGAGTGTGTGCACCAGTCTGCCTTGATCTTTGAATTCATGTCCGTGACACTCACTGCTGCCCACAGCTGTTTTAAAGAAGGAAATTCCTTCACTTCATGAAAGTGTTTTAACCACACACACCTCTACACACACATGACAGGCGTTATTTTCCCCATAAGGAACAAGTCGCTGCAAATTATCCCGCTTATTACACGGCCACATTCTCAACAAAGTAACGACATGACTCCCAATATTAATTGAAATGCTTTTATGGATTTAGAAAATGTTTTTATTGATTTAAAAAATAGTTGTATGTATTGATTTAAAAAATAGTTGTATGTATTGATTTAAATTGACATGCATCCGCTAAGAAAAATAGTCCATTGTTACAGTTTTTTAAACAGTCTGAATGAAACGGCAGCTCTCAGCTGTGTATTTACACAACTAATGGCCCATCAACCACAGCTCTCTCCCGCCCTCCCCCCTTGATCTTTCTTCTCCAGCAGCTAAATTAACGGTAGGTTACTCTGAGTGACAAGCTTACAGTTAGACACAACACTGTCATTGCAAGTGACCCTCAGTTAGTTGACTTTTATGTTCAACTGCTAAATTCGTTACTGGTAAAAAGGGGCTTCTACTGTACCTAATTACCTTAACACTAGAACCGCCAGAGGTTTTTGTATAGGCCTACCTAAACCCGTCAAATCCCGCTATTAGAATGCAATTTTTAACAACATAGGGTGCTACATAACACACTTTCAGGAAAAATCACGGACTGGGAGACTTTAATATTTTATTGAAAAAAAGTTACATTGCACACACATCACACAAATTGACCCGATTGGCGGTTCTAGTGTTAAATAAACTCACTAATTAATGAAACCAGTTCAATACGCATTATTCTTATTCTTATCATTCTTTATGAGCGCAGAAATAGTCTTAAAATCAGATCTGTTTTTTAAATGAAATCTGACGGCAGGCAGTTAGCTCTGATCACCTATGATAAATGCGCCGCACCTAATCGCTGGCCATTCAGCCACAGACACTGTTCGAAATGGGGGGGAGCTAGGGGGAGCTTGGCTCCCCCGAAGAGGGAGGGAGCTCCCTTGATGGCTGACTTTGAGATAAATAGGGGGAGCCCAAAACAATCGTGCATATTTGTGTCACACAGATTAGAAATGTTGAGTTTTTGTAAATAACATTTCTTGAATAATAAATAATAGTTATTGTTCATTACAGTTTCTGAATATTTGTTTTATATTTGTGAATATGTCTGGGTGTTGCCATCTGTACGTGGCGGCGCTGCATTCTTACTTACGTTGCTATGGTTATGGCGGTGATGCCGGCGCGGTATTTGAAATGTTCATATTGATATATTTTTAACTCTGGCTGTGTACTAAAAAAATATGGCAAAACGAAAACAGCCAAGCGTCACAGCTTTTGGATTCACAAGCAAAGAAGCGAAGGAGTCTAAAAATGACAACGTGAACGGAAAACAACTTTTAGTTGGCCGTCTGTAAGCGGCGTTAGGGTCGAGTTTGACAGCTCCACACCGAGGGAGAGGCCTGCCGATGCGGAGCCTGAAGAGGCTTCAACAACGGCCACATCCGCCGGCATAGTGACACCGTCTGTATTAGTAGAAGAGTGTTTTTATAGCAATTGATCGCATCCGCGCTGCTGCGCCAGTCAACAGAGCGTGGGTGTGACATATTTAGTAGCAGGATGTGCTCTGCAAAATAGGGCTCCCCGAAAGCAAATGGGTAATTCAAAAACTGACAGAGCTCCCTCTATACAAATCAAACTGTAGACGATGTGAAAGCACCTATTGTTTTAAATAATGGTCGGAATGTGACCTGTGAGCCTTCTGAATTACCGTGGGACAGCACATTCTAAACTAAAATGTTCAATCAATAAAGTAACATCTTATCTTATCTTAATAATGTCTTCATATTAATAATAATAATAAATCATACAGTATGTGTCGGAAAGGGAGCAGGAGGAAGCAAACACAAAAATATACTGCATATTAAAGCAAACGATTGTAAAGGTTAAAGTATGAGCATAACAAATAAAGAAGTGTAATGTAAACATTTACATTATGATTATTTAATATATAAAGACTATATATTATTGAATTACAAGATTAGATATACTTTAGTTGATCTAAAATATTGATGTGTTCAAATGCTCTTCAAAACACAACTGAAAGTCCATGAAACTTGTCTTTCTGTATTTGTGAATGAAGCGCCATCTCCTGGTTAAAACCTGAAATTGAAAATCTGGCAACGCCCTCTTGGAAAATAGTGGGAGGGCTTAACATTCCTCTATACTGGTCTTTGGCAGGCCGTAGGCAGGAAGCTGTAAGCTGGAGTCCGAAATTCAGTGCTCCATCTGTAACTGTAAGCTTGTCACATACAGTCTATGGTCACTCAGAGTAACCTACAGTTAATTTAGCTGCTGGAGAAGAAAGATCAGGGGGGGAGGGGGGAGAGAGCTGCCGTTTCATTCACACTGTTTAAAAAACGGTAACAACGGACTATTTTTCTTAGCGGATGCATGTCAATAAATCAATACAACTATTTTTTAAATCAATAAAAATATTTTCTAAATCCATAAAAGCATTTAAATTAATATTGGGAGTCATGTCGTTACTTTATTGAGAATGTGGCCATGTAATAAGCGGGATAATTTGCAGCGACTTGTTCCTTATTGGGAAAATAACACCCGTCATCCAGATCAGGATCCCTCCGCTACACTTTGGGATCCTGATCGACCGACGAAGCTCCATTAAGATATACATATCTTTAGTGAATTCCTGAGTTTAGGCACGTTAATAACGTTTTAATGTTGAATACAGTATATTCATATGTGTCAGTGATTTTATGTCAATTCGGCGAACATAAACATAAATGATCGTGGTGAAGATGATGATTAAATTAGGATTACAAATCGAGAGCCGGGCATTTCCTCCCGTTCGTTTTTTTTGACAAACAACATTATTTTGTTAAATAACAACATGGTGATGTTTTGTAAATGATTACATGTCTCTTATTTAGCACAGTAGTATTATATCCGTGACATATGGATCTTAACAAAGTTCCGCTGTACATCCAGCGTACTGTATCTGACTTTATTTCACATGAGCTCCAGTGTGGAACCCCACTGCACCCCCTGGTGGATCAATGATCCATTGCAGCTGGCTTCATTATAATTACATTTATCTATCACGGGGGCGGTCTCAAGTCAAGCTGGAGGTTTTCCCTTGAGCAAGGGCAGATCACGTACCAATCACGGCCCTCACGTTTCAAACTGTCTGAAATGAATCGCTACATCTGTAGTCATCAAACGTATATTGTCCAACAAGAAAAAATCTCTTCACAGCTTGATTGTCCAGCCCTGAAATGATGGGCTCACTGAAGCATCTTGATTTTAAGGCTTTGGACCGTTGGTGACAGCTTGTTGCCATCCAAGTTCATCAACACTTTCTGTAAAAACTTGAAAGTGAACTTGAGTTCCTGTGGATAGCTCAAGTTGAGAGTGTATATCAACCCAAAAAGCATGGACCATCCTAACGAAATACTTTCGATGATCACACCGACATCCTCTGGCCCGTCCTCTGGCCCTTCCGCTTCATGAGCGCCCTCATTGCCGATCACATAAAGTCCCATGGTAGTCTGTGGGATTGCACTCTCGGCTTCCTCACTCCTGACATTCTAAAAAAAGGTGGAAACAAGATGACTATTTTGAAAAAGTAGACATAGTAAGTTTAAAAGGTTCAGTGCGTAATATCGGAGATAGCAAAGCTCCCTTACTCCACCCTCCCTTTGGGAAAATGTTCAGAAAGTATGGTGGCCTTCAAGGACAGTAATTTAGTAACTGAAGATGGCATCATCAACCACTGCCTCAAGCCTTTGCAGTATCAAGTGTGCTGAAGATGGACTTGGTTATTTATCTATAGTACTATATGTTATAGCTCAATAACTAAGGCTTTTCTAGCAGGCACCTACTATGTATAAAAACGTGTATGGCCATTAAGTTTGTCCGTTCTGTGCTAGTGTAGAATCATTGCGACACGTACCCGCTCCTATGTAGACAACACAAATGATAATTCTAGAGTAATACAAATAACAAACTTATATTTAAGCCATTATACACTTAACACATTGTTATGTACCTTTAATACAAAAAAGTTACAGTCAAATTACTTACCAGGTACTCCTTGATGAGACTGTTGCTGTCCTCCTTCAGGTAGACACATAGACTTTTCAGGACAGAATCTCTTTAGAGCTCAATGTCCTCACTCTATAAAAACAAGGCATATTCAATATTTCAAGACTTTGCACAAAACATGTATGCACAAGTATGTTAGTTATTGTTAATGTAAAAAACATGCGAGAAGAAAGTTGACACATGTAAGTCTGATCAAAATACATGTGCTTTAAACTCAAATGTAGTGTTTGAATGTTGTTACATTTATTCATATGATATACAAACCGCTTGGTATGTGTGAAAAATTAATTTAGCCTTTACAAAGGATCCTATAACCACCCACATACGATAGCAATTGAGTTTAAATACGACAAACAATTTATTAATGTAGATTGAACATACTGAATACTTTTAAACATCCAAATAGTTTTAATAAAACTGACATGATTGGGATTTATTGTTAATGTGAAATCAATATTTTGCGTGCATTAGAAATATTTTCAATCTGAAAATACTTGGGACACCTTTCTCTCTAATCTTTCTACATTGAGCTTCCCTTTAATAGGACATACACATATTACTTGATTGTGTTCATCTATTTTTAAAACTATCATCTCAAGAAACCTTCATGTTGTGGTAAAAATAAGGACAACTTTTAAAATGAGCTGCACTTCAGATTGCTCTTCATTGGTGGTTAGTGGCAGTGCCTGTTTCCATGAACTGTACAAAACAAACCTATATATATATTCAAGGATTTTTTTCCATCCATCCATCCATCTTCTCCCGCTTATCCGTGGTCGGGTCGCGGAGGTAGCAGTTCCAGCAGAGAGCCCCACACTTTCTTTTCCCTGGCCACATCAACCAGCTCTGACTGGGGGATCCCAAGGCGCTCCCAGGCCAGCGAAGAGATATAATCCCTCCACCTGGTCCTAGGTCTACCCCTTGGTCTCTTCCCAGCTGGACGTGCCTGGAACACCTCCCTAGGGAGGCGCCCAGATGGCATCCTAACTAGGTGCCCGAACCACCTCAACTGACTCCTTTCGACGCGAAGGAGGAGCGGTTCAACTCTGAGTCCCTCCCGGATGACCGAACTTCTCAACTTATCCCTAAGGGTGACACCAGCCATCCTGCGGAGAAAACCCATCTCGGCTGCTTGTACCCACGATCTGGTTCTTTCGGTCATGACCCATCCTTCATGACCATAGGTGAGGGTAGGAACGAAAATGGCGCGGTAGACAGAGAGCTTTGCCTTCTGGCTCAGCTCCCTTTTCGTCACAACGGTGCGGTAAAGCAACTGCAGTAACGCTCCCGCTGCTCCGATTCTCCGACCCATCTCACGCTCCATTGTTCCCTCACTCGAGAACAAGACCCCGAGATAGTTGAACTCCTTCACTTGGGGTAAGGACTCATTCCCTACTTGGAGTGGACAGTCCATCGGTTTCCTGCTGAGAACCATGGTCTCAGATTTGGAGGTGCTGATCCTCATCCCAGCCGCTTCACACTCGGTTGCGAACCGATCCAGTGAGTGCTGAAGGTCGCAGACTGATGAAGCCATCAGAACCACATCATCTGCAAAAAGCAGTGGTGCAATCCTTAGTCCACCAAACTGCAGACCCCCTCCCCCACGACTACGCCTCGAAATCCGATCCATGTATATTACAAACAGGATTGGTGACAAAGCGCAGCCTTGGCGGAGGCCAACCCTCACCTGAAATGGGTCCGTCTTACTGCCGAGGACCCGGACACAGCTCTCGCTTTGGGAGTACAGAGATCGGATGGCCCTGAGTAGAGACCCCCTCACCCCATTCTCCCGCAGCACCTCCCACAGTGACTCCCTGGGAACCCGGTCATACGCCTTCTCCAAGTCTACAAAACACATGTAGACTGGATAAGCGTACTCCCAGGCCCCCTCCAGGATCCTTGCGAGAGTAAAAAGCTGATCCGTCGTTCCACGACCAGGACGGAATCCGCTTTGTTCCTCCTCAATCTGAGGTTCGACAATCGGCCTGACCCTCCTTTCGAGTACCTTAGAGTGAACTTTCCCGGGGAGGCTGAGTAGTGTGATGCCTCTGTAATTGGCACACACCCTCTGATCCCCCTTTTTAAAAAGGGGAACCACCACCCCGGTCTGCCACTCCTTCGGTACTGTTTCCGACTTCCACGCAACGTTGATGAGACGTGTCAACCATGACAGTCCCTCAACACCCAGAGCCTTCAGCATTTCTGGGCGGATCTCATCCACCCCCGGGGCTTTGCCACTGTGAAGTTGTTTGACGACCTCAGTGTCCTCCCCCCGGGAGATTGGTGTCGATCCCCCGTCATACTCCAGCTCTGCCTCTAACATAGAGGGCAGAGTTGTCGGGTTCAGGAGTTCCTCAAAGTGCTCCTTCCAACGCCCTAACACTCCATCGATTGAGGTCAACAACGTCCCATCCTTACTTTACACAGCTTGGATGGTTCCCTGCTTCCCCCTCCTGAGGTGTCGGACAGTTTTCCAGAACAACTTTGGTGCCGCCCGAAAGTCCTTTTCCATGTCTTCTCCGAACTTCTCCCAAACCCGCTGCTTTGCCTTGGCCACGGCTGAGGCTGCTGCCCTTTGGGCCTGTCGGTACCTTGCAACTGCCTCGGGAGTCCCCCGGGATAAAAATTCCCTGAAGGCCTCCTTCTTCAGTCGGACGGCTTCTCTGACCACCGGTGTCCACCAGGAGGTTCGAGGGTTACCGCCCCTTGAGGCACCTAGGACCTTGAGACCACAGCTCCCGCCGCGGCTTCGGCAATAGAGGCTTTGAACACCGACCACAACCTCCACAGGAATGCCCGAAAAGCTCCGCCGGAGGTGTGAGTTGAAGGCCTCCTGAACTTGGGCCTCCTCCAGACGTTCCCAGTTCACCCGAACTACACGTTTGGGCTTACCAGGTCTATCCAGAGGCTTCCCCCGCCACTCGACCCAACTCACCACCAGATGGTGATCAGTTGACAACTCCGCCCCTCTCTTTACCCGAGTGTCCAAAACATACGGCCTCAGGTCTGATGATACAATAACGAAATCGATCATGGACCTTCTGTCTAGGGTGCTCTGGTACCACGTACACTTATGAGCATCCTTATGTTCGAACATGGTGTTTGTTAAGGCCAATCCATGACTAGAACAGAAGTCCAGTAACAAACCACCACTCCGGTTCAGATCAGGGGGGCCGTTCCTCCCAATCACTCCCCTCCAAATGTCTCCATCATTGCCCACATGTGCGTTGAAGTCTCCCAGCAAGATTAAAGAGTCCCCTTCAGGAGCCCCATACAGGACTCTTTCCAGGGCCTCAAAGAAGGCCGTATACTCTGAACTGCTGTTGGGTGCATAAGCACACACAACAGAGGCGAGAGGCGACCCTTTCTTCCACTGGAGTAAACTCCAACAACGAAGCACACAACCGGGGACTTGTGAGTATGGGTATGCACCAGGGGCCGTATTCACAAAGCATACCGCTAGGAGTGCTCCTAACTCGCGCTAAAACATTTTACGAAGGAGTTTTTTCTTAAAAGTTATTCACAAAGCCGCTGAGACCTACGGTACGTCTACACTACAGGCATCAAAAAATGTTTTCAACGCTTCGCCCATTCACTTGAATGGGGTGACGTAGAAGATTTGTAATCTTCGCCGAACTGCATTGTGGGGAGCATGGCATGGCTTTGCAAGCATCACGAGCATCTATCGGCATCAAAAGTTGAACAATGTTGGCATCATTGGCATCAGCCAATCAAATTCCGTTTATGCAAATCCCGCCAGTGCAAGCTCAGCCAATCAAACCGCGTGCAAGCTGGGAGAGCCAGACCGCAGTTCATTTCCTCATATTCCAAACGAGATATTACGGTAACAAATCACCCGGTTCTTTACGACCGGAACTATTTACCGGGATACAAACCGGAGGAACCAGGCATGGAGGGAGGTGGCAGAGACAGTGGCTGAAACTGATAGTTTTTTCGCCTGTTTGGAGAGTTTATATCCAGTTTACTTCGTTTTAACATTGCTATTGCTTTGTATGTCGGGGGCGGGAGATTCATGTGATTGGTTGCTCGCAAAAAATCGCCAAGCTTCAGACACGCCCAGCTTCAAGATTTTTTCATGCCTGTAGTGTAGACGGGCCGCTACTCATACTAAGGATAAATCACTAAGAGTGACGCGCCGTTGCTATGGATTACGTCGATTCTCGTACATGAGTTTAGAAGCAGTCAGTACGGTGATTGGTTGTTCAGAGAAGGCGGTCTCGGTGAAACTCATCCGCAACATCCCACAAACGAGCCCACTAAATCACCGAAAAACAAGGAAATAGCCTAGGCTAGAAATGCATTCCTATCAAATAGTTATGGACAGTGCAGTTAGCAGAATACACAAATGATGACAAGTTTGTGCAGACCACGATAATGACGTTGTATATGCACGTTAAAGAGAGAGAGCAAACAATAAAAATACGTAAATTGCATTAAATCAAGGAGGCAATTAAAAGCACCATGCAAACTATTATCCAATGAGCATATTTCCAGCACTAAAACACTTTCAATATCAGCCCATACCGCCGTTCAAGTCCCCCTATCATGATGAATGAAAGTGAAGACAAAGTTAAACGCAAGTGACACCCAACTGGTACATGGTGCCTCTCAAAAAGCTGCCTCAGACCGCTCTCCATTAAAATACGCGAATCATGGGTAGATCCAGGCCACTTTGCAACAACATCAAGAATGTTAAAAGTTGCATCAAAAACAATCTGTGTGTTGATGGAATGTACTTTCTTTCTATTGACGAACACGTCCTCATCTTTTGATGGCGCAATTATTTTTATGTGCGTCCCGTCAATAGCACCGACCACACCGGGCATACCTGCAATTGCCATGAAGTTGGCTTTGATCCTGTGTAGTTGTTGATTGTCCAAAGGAAACCGGATAAACTGTTGGATGATATGTGGTCTAGAGAGCGCGTTGATGGTTTGGTTTATGGCACGGCTGACTAATGGTTGCGATATTCCTAAATCGTCGGCATTGCAAAGTTGCATTTTCCCTGTTGCTAAATATCGTAGTGTTGCCAAATATTTTATTTCCGGACTAATCGGGTTATTCCTGTTAGTCGTGGATGTTATTGCATCCCGCACTAATTCCACAACAAGTTTGATACCCTCACGATTTAGCCTATATCTCTTGATCAATTCACAGTCTTCCATTGTCTCCAAAACATTTCGTCTCGCAGCCATTTTCAGATTCTTTGTGAATAGGTCTTACTGAGTTAGAAGTCCTCTCGAGGACTTTTAAGCTCTCCTAAACTTAGGTGCTACTTTTAGGCCTAAAATACTTTGTGAATTGCTCTTAGTGAATAAAATTAGGAGTCCTAAATGTAAGACTGACACGCCCATTATGTTTAGGAGTTTCTCCTAAATTCGCCAGTTAGGAGCTACTTTTAGCCCTAAGATCCTTTGTGAATACGGCCCCTGGACTGTAGCAGCCTCTTCGATTTGGGAATCACTGGGATATGCTGTGTATTTGAATATTTCTTCAGCCATGCCTTCAAGGATATCCATTCGCAGTTTAGGAGAAGGGGTAAGAAGAGTGCAATTTGCTCTGAAATCAGCAGTTGCTCTTTGGAGCAGAAATTCAGCAAAATATGAAAAGTGGGGAACAAAGAAGATTGGTGGCCAGGAGGAGGTTCTTGTCTCTGGAGCTGAATCTAGAATAACAGCGTCTCCACTGTCAAATGACTGTTGAGAAGACAAGCCGTCTTCATCAGGGGATGTAGTACGAAGGGCATTTACAGAGGTCAGCTCTAGGATCACAGAGCTGTTGCATGTCATGGGTGTTGTTGTTGTTGCACTGAAATAAGCTTGTTCATTTGAAAGCTCAGGATAAGTACACAACTGACATGAAAATGTAGACAACTCAGATGGCTTTGGAGATGTTTGGGTTTTATGACTACGGTATATATGACTCAAAAGACTGTTCCACAATCTAAATGTGCAGGGGCAATTAGTGTATGGGCAAGGATGCCGGAACCTGTTCCCATGATGTTTTAATTTGCCATGTTTAAGCAGCTCGTATCTACTTGCTACAGACTTTCCACACACCTTATATTGCCACACGCCCGTTCACATATTACACCTAAAAAAAGAAAAAAAAAGACAAGTTTCAAAAACTTCTCAATGCTATCAAGTATAAGAAATGAAATTATTGCATCACGTTCAAATTACTTACCTATATAGAGGTTGCCCATCCACAATGTGGACTTTTTGTTACGCTTCTCATCTGTTCCGATAACCTTTAACGGCCTATCGGACATTTTTAAAAACCACTGTGGTGAAATTGACGAGTCCATTGTCAAAGAGCTTGCTCAAGAAGTGTGAAAATCTAATCCCTTGACCAAAGCCTTTGCAAAAGACGGCCCACTCGCTACATCTTTCAAAAGTATTACAAAGAATATTTCAGTGCCTGGCTCGAGCTACAGCTATAGCTAAGCCTTATGTCATGGACCAACGAAGAGTGGAGTTGATATAAGAAAGTATTAGCTAAAAATACGCACGAAAATAACTCCAATGTAACTTGAATTACTAACTCTCACGAATTCCCGGGTGTATCTGTGCTGCGATCACCGCATTGAGACAGACCGGAAGTACGGTGGCTAAGGCTAAGCTACTGCTGTAATTATTGACGCAACCTAAGCGACAGAAACATACATAGCCCTCCTAATAGGGCATTCGGGCTTATGTTTGGAGGGCAACAAAGCACAAAAGGTGCTGCTGGCTCTGGTTCATGCTTAGTACAAGCAGCACCCAACTAGTTAGGCCTTGTTTCGCCAGCTAGGCTTCGTTTCGCTAGCTAGGCCTCGTTTCGCTAGCTAGCCAGCCAGCATTGTGGCGCGAACCTAACTGCACGACGAATATACACATGCAGACAATGCTATTCGTATAGCATAAACACGTTAAAATAACTGTTCATCTTCAATAACGTATGGTTAAGCAGCGGAATATTAAACAATTAGACTTACCTAAAGTCCGTCGATCGACGGTGTAGGTTGAAACGCCAAGTCAAGCGGGTAGAAAACACCAAGTCTATGTCCAGTGTGAACAGTCAACGTCAGTAACGTCATGCTTTGCGCATGCGCGTTACCTCCCTTCAGGGTCTGCCTCCCCTTTATGGGATTTAATAGAATACTGTACTAATTGTCTTACATTCAGTTTATATTCAACATATTCACGTTGTGTTTAATTGCTTCAACAAATCCACTTTATATTTGACAGATTTCAGTTATATTATATCTGAAAATATTGCTTCATATTTATGTGGACCAAGAATCAGTTTTTTGAGTGAATAAAATATCTGACCTTATTTTATCAACCTCAAACAGAAGCCGTTTGTTGTACAGTATTATCCCACTTAACGCTTAACACTTTTCTATTTCGTTTTAACCTTTATACATACAGTCTATGATTTTAACTTGGAGGCTACGATTAGCATCGTTAGCACCGATGTAGCTACCACTCACTTACGCGCTAACCCAAGCCTTAATATTCATTATGTAGCTGATTAAAATCATTAAAGGTCCCATGTCATGCTTTTCCGGTTATTACCCGTCCCCTTGTGTGTTATGAAGGTTTTTATGCATGTAAACTGTCCGCAGAGTCAAAAACCCTCAAAGTACACCCTGTGTAGGGTGTAAAACTCTAACATAGAAAATACCTCCCCAAAACGCCTCGTTGGAGATTTCTCATTTTCCATTGTTTTCTTCCTGGGTATCGCTACGTAGGGATACCCAGTAGCCACACCCAGAGCTATGGCCGCACCCTCCGCCAGCCTTTCACGAAACAAACCTTTCAGCAAGATCTCTCTCTCCCCGTCTGTGTGCGAGTAGGCGGGGCAGTTTGCACACATGTGGCTGCTACTGCAACACACACACACACACAGGGGCGCCGCCAGGGATTTTGGGCCCCATGAAAATATATCACATTGGGCCCCACCACCAGGAACTGGGCGACTGTGGCTGCGAGGGAGTGCGGTCGTCTTTTAACCAGAAGGTTGTGGGTTCGATCCCAGCCCATGCAGTCAGCATGTCGATGTATATTTGGGCAAGATACTTACCCCTGAGTTGCTCCCGATGGCATGGCCAATGGTGTGTGAATGTGTGTGAATGTTAGGTCCTCGAGTTACACTGCTCTGTATGAATGGGGGTGAATGACACGTATTATGTAAAGCGCTTTGAGGGGTCTTAAAGACTGGATAAAGCGCTATATAAGTACAGTCCATTTACTATTTACAGGCCATGCCAACCAAGCACAATTGCTGTAACCAAACCTCCAGAACCCAACCCACTCATTTATGCTTTAAATAACTCTACCTGTACAGGCTTGCATCCATCTTGTAGTCCAATAACTACACAATGTTTACTGACACTGAGCGGTGAAAATACAACACTGTGCAGACGTGCAACATTCTGCTGCAGTAGAATTCACTATTTGATATAACACTAACATTCCTGACAATAGATCTCAATAGTCATCTTTTAGGGTGTACATGCCTTTTTAATAACATTTTTGAATGGAACATTCATAAATCAAAATAAATATAACTTAAATATACATGACCTCCATCCATCCATCCATCTTCTCCCGCTTATCCGTAGTCGGGTCGCAGGGGTAGCAGTTCCAGCAGAGAGCCCCAAACTTTATTTTCCCTGGCCACATCAACCAGCGAAGAGATATAATCCCTCCACCTGGTCTACCCCTTGGTCTCTTCCCAGCTGGACGTGCCTGGAACACCTCCATAGGGAGGCGCTCAGGTGGCATCCTAACTAGGTGCCCGAACCACCTCAACTGGCTCCTTTCGATGTGAAGGAGGAGCGGTTCAACTCTGAGTCCCTCCCAGATGACTGAACTTCTCACCTTATCCCTAAGGGAGACACCAGCCACCCTGCGGAGAAAACCCATCTCGGCCGCTTGTATCCGCAATTTCGTTGTTTCGGTCATGACCCATCCTTCATGACCATAGGCGAGGGTAGGAACGAAAATGGCCCGGTAGACAGAGAGCTTTGCCTTCTGGCAACGGTGCGATAAAGCGACTGCAGTACCGCTCCCGCTGCTGTTACTTGGCTGTGGGTGCCCTGTCATGATAGGTGTTTATATAAATGGTGTTGTTTTGTGTGGTAAAGGGTCGCTGTCATTGATGCGTTTTGCAGCTGTGACGTAATATCTCACTCTTCTTTTTAAGAGGGAAGGTGTACAGAGGCTTTGGATAATTAATTTTTGGAAGAAAAAAAGGGAAATGAATCGTAAGTTTAGTGAGTACATTATCAATATAACGGTATATTAATGTTAATTATTGATGATTGATGAAAGGTTACTAAAACATTTTGTCTTAATGTTCTAAAAATGTTTGGGGCCCCTGTCAGTCACGGGCCCTTAGAATCGTCCTAATTTTTCACCCCCTTACAGCGCCCCTGCCACACACACACACACACACACACACACACACACACACACACACACACACACACACACACACACACACACACACACACACACACACACACACACACACACACACACACACACACACACACACACACACACACACACACACACACACACACACACACACACACACACACACACCAGGGGCGGATCTAGAACAGTATTCATGGGGTGGCAGGAGATTTTGAGGGGTGGCATCCCCTGGCAGAAGTATAAGATGATTTAATCCCAGTCATATCAATCAATGTTAAAGGTGAACTATCATGCAAAATGCACCTTTGTACGTCTTTTATACATTAATATGTGTCACCTGTGTTCCAGGGAACTCACCAAGTGTCAGAAAACACAACCCTCTCTATTTTCCTCCATACCCAAATCTCTTAAAAAGGGGCTGCAACGGATCTGATACAGACTGAACCAGATTTGAACACTTCCATGACGTCACAGAAGTGGCGCTACGGCTATTGGGCCAACTCCACCAATCAGGAGGAGATAGCCACTGACATTGCCGTTCGAAAGCGCTGGAGACGCTGTAGTACATATGCCAGGCCTGTAGATGGTGCTGTTCTCACAGAATCATCCCATGAAAAGACAGTATTAAATTGAGCGAAATGAGGAATGGCTAAAATGCATGATGTTTGGTATTTTTAAAAATAAAAAGTATAAATATGCCTTGTATAGGTATGGTCCTACACTATATTATTCAAATATAGCATGATAGGTCCACTTTAACTTGGAAAGTCACAATATTGATATTTTAACTCAATAACATAGGTGACATTATTGTGGCACATCAGTAAAGCCTTACATATAAATATACAAGGTGTCAGACATAATTTAATGAATTTTAACTCAACAATAACTGAATGAGTTTGTTTCACTGTTAGACCAGCAGGGGTACCAAATCTATGCAGATTGCTGCAATAAGTACATTAATTAACTGTCTCATCGATGTTTGTCTGAATGAATATGATACTATTAACAATCATGTTATTCCTATCAGCTGTCAATCACTGTTATGATTCACATATTCATTTATTATTGAATATATATATTTAATTTTTTTGGAGGAGGAGTTAATGATGAATGTTCCTGAAGATGCTTGCTCACCCTCCTTCAAATTTGAAAGAGAAGCAATTACTATCATATATCAAAATTCAAAAGTGGCTCTGCTGTGCCTTTTGGCTGTCTTGGACGGTGAGAAGATTTCTAGTCATCCTGAGAAGTCTACTGGATTCAGGTCTGTTCTGCCGTCCGCGGTGAGCATCCCCTGCAAAGGATCGGAAGTGCTACACAAACAATTACCGGTTACCTTGTCACAGGCAATCAGTTCGACAAAATATGTTTGTCTTTTTTGTTTGCCTGCGATGATGGTTCTTCAGGACTGCTTCTTAAGCTCTAATCACACTCTCGCAGACTTTTCCGGTGATTCTAAAGTAGATGACAATGTATGTGTGTCGTTTAAGAGGAAAAGATGCCTGTTTTTTTGTTTGTTATTACTGTCAGGAAATGTACAACCTAACCCTGGTCCGCCCAGTAGTAGTAGTCAGATCGCTACTCCTGCTGATTTTAAAGCTAGGTCTGGGTTGGGTTTCATCCACTTGAATATGCGCAGTCTGTTAGGTAAACTAGATTTTGTCCGCATTTGGGCAAGCTCGACTGACGCTGACGTCATTGTTTTATCAGAAACATGGCTAAATAAATCTATTTTGGCCTCTGACATTGCCTTAAATGGTTATAATGTGTATCGTACCGACCAGCCTAATAAAGGTGGCGGCGTTGCAATTTATGTTAAGAATAAGTTCAGTGTAACCACATTAGTTTCCAAATCTATCAATAAGCAATTCTAATTTTTTGCCTTAAATATAGAAGCGGCAAAGGGTCAACAGGTCATGGTGGTGGGCTGTTACAGACCCCCCTCAGCTGTCAAGGACTCCTTGTCTTCGCTAGCAAATCTTTTATCACAACTAGATTACAAGGAAATAGTGCTACTTGGAGATTTTAACTGGGACTGGTTAACTGCAGTATCAGAGGATTTTTAAAAACCTTTGTATCTCTTTGAATGTTACTCAGATTGTTGACAGTCCTACTCACCCTAACATTAAGTCCCCTAATAAATCCTCCCTAATTGATCTCATTCTAACTAATGTTCCCTATAAATACTCATCTGTGGGAGTATTTGCGAATGATTTGAGTGACCACTGTGCTGTAGCCACAATTAGGGACACTAAGGTCCAAAAGGTTAAACCTCGTATTATCATTAAGAGAGACACAAAACATTTTGTGAAGCAGGGTTTTGTTCATGATCTGTTTGGGTTTGATAGGGGAAAAATCGATCTGTGTGCTGATATAGAAACTGCATGGTCTTATTTTTATCTTGGTTTTATGGAGATCATTGATATACATGCACCCCTGTGTAATTTTAGAGTAAAGGGACGTGACAATCCTTGGTTTTCTGCTGAACTGTCTAGTCTCCTGCATGAGAAACAAGGCCTGGGCAAAGGCTAGGAAATCAGGCTCAGAGGTAGAATTGTTGCGTTTTAGGCAGCTAAGAAATAGCTTCACATCACAAATCAAAAGTGATAAGTCAAAGTACTATTTGTTAGTTACCACAGAAAGCCTAAATAATCCTAGGAAATTTTGGAAAGCCATAAAATTGATATCCACCGAATGAGATCCGTAATGAGCTACCTCTTTGCCTTACCACAGCATCTGGCACTATATCAGACAGGGCCACTATGCTAAATTGCTTTAATAAGCATTTTGTGTCCTGTGGCTCTCTGTTTGATTCTGTGACTAACTCTGCTGCTGTGAACACCACAGTCTTTGACTCTGAACACTGTGGTTTGGAAAACCCTTTCAGTTTTACTCCTTTTACTGTTAATGTTGTTCATGAAGCATTATCTGATGCCCCTTTCACACCAACGCGTTTTCAGCTCCGGCTCGGAGCTGGAGCCTGAAAAGTACCGTTTTTTCCTGTTCACACCGCAGCGCGCCGCCTCTTAGCTCCGGAATCCGGTTCACTTCCAGCTCCAAAAAATGGTCGGTCTAGAGCAAGAACTTCGGAGCTAAGGGGTGGCGTCGCTTACGTCGAGGCATGCAGGAAACTAAACCCACCTCCCCAGAACCCTGGGTCAACTGAAGAGTCTCATCATGCCTGCCTACAAGCAGTAGTGCTGAGCAAAGTCACTAGAAGGCAACCACACACTTATAAAAAGAAACACACTTTATAAAGTCAGGCAACACTAACCAGGCTTCATGTGATTCTGTTTATTTGCACCTTACTTTGACCATCCGTTCACTGTTATTGATCATTGTGGAGAGCAGGCAGACGTTTTGTTTTGTATTGTAGCAGCTATCGGATGGAATCAATACATGGGCTGCACAGGTTGTCGTGTCCGACTATCACAAGTAGAATCATAATGAAAAATACGCCAGTAAAATGTGCCTGTATAAAACGGCTTATGCCACAATAGGATAGCAAGTAGTCAGTTTACCTTCGGTTGCTATGCTAACATCACCCATTTCATATCAGAGACACTTTAATAACAGCGTTGTGATGCCAAACAGCGTCAATTCAGACTGACACACATACTTAAGGGGAATTGGGGATATGTATCAGCTGCTTGTGTGACAGTCAGACAATGAATACTTTAGAGAGGCAGCTCTAAAGTATTAGCTAACCCGGAGCTAACGGGAGAATAAACTCCCGTGGAAGAGCAGCCAGCACTGCAGCGGTCGGTAAATGCCGCTGAAACACATTAATAAACAATGAACCACGGCACTCTGGAGAAAAGTATAAGCTTGGAGAAGTCGTTATTTTATTTAATCTGACTTTGTGTGATTAAAAGCAACACGATCATCGACCCGACACAGTCCCCCGTTGTTGTTGTTGTGAGCGCCGTTGGGGAGCAAATCAGCGATGTAAACGGTGACGTCATGATGCAGCAGCGGCTGCACCAGTCGGGCTCTGGGCGGTGTGAACAGAGCGGGAGCAGAAAAGGGAAACCGGAGCTGAACCAGAAAAGCTCTAGCTCGGAGCTAGAGAGGGAAAAGCGCTGGTGTGAAAGCCGCATGAGTTAGATCCTAAGAAACCGGCTGGCCCGGACAACGTAGAACCTTTCTTTTTAAAGACAGCTGCAGATTTAATTGCTCCACCTCTTACTACTCTTTTTAACCTCTCCCTCAGCACAAATGCTAAATAACTATAGGCCAATCTCTAAATTGTCAGTTCTGGCGAAGATGCTCGAACGCCTAGTGAGTGAACAAGTAAAAGAGTTCTTATGTAAAAATGATATCCTGTCTAAACATCAGTCAGGCTTCAGAAAGAAACATAGCAACATCACTGCGGCAATGAAAGTGGTGAATGAGATTACAAGTATTTTAGATAATAAGCAGAGTTGTGCAGCCCTATTTATTGACCTTTCCAAAGCGTTTGATACAGTCGATCATCGCATCTTAAGCAGAGGCTACTCAGTATTGGCATATCCTGCCATGCAGTGGGATGGTTTGTGAACTACCTCTCTGAAAGGTCCCAATGTGTTCACTTTGATGGGCTCACTTCTGAGTGGTTGAACATTGCTAATGGTGTTCCCCAAGGTTCTGTTTTAGGTCCACTTTTATTCTCCATATATATCAACAGTTTAGGTGAAAATGTGGATGAAGCTACTTTGCATTTTTATGCGGATGATACCGTGATGTATTGTGCAGGTCCCTCCATTGTTAAATTACAGGCTGTTTTTAACATTATTCAGACTCAGCTCTCTGAACTAAAGCTTCTTTAAAATGTTGATAAAACCAAGGTAATGCTCTTTTCTAAAGCTAAAAAGACACCAGAGCCTGTTTTGGATATTGTAACTGCGCAAGGAAAAATACTTGAAGTGGTTGCCTCTTACCTTGGTATCTGGCTTGATGATTGTCTAATTTTTAAACTTCAGGTCAATAACCTGTTTAAAAAGCTGAGGGTTAGGCTAGGTTTCTTTTTCAGAAAAAAGTCCTGTTTCTCTTTTGAAACCAGGAAAAGGCTAGTCACTGTGACCTTTTTACCTGTGCTGGACTATGGTGATCTGGTCTATATGCACCTGCCCATTGCCTGAACAAGTTAGATGCCGCCTATCACAGTACACTGAGATTTGTCACAAATTGTAAAGCACTTACACATCACTGTACACTGTATACCAAGGCAGGTTTGCCATCACTTACTGTACGGAGGCTCATTCATTGGTAAACCTTTATTTATAAAGCTATGTTGAGTATTACCGTATTACCGTATTACATCTGTTCACTGATAACACAGAGAGTTGCAAGCAGCTATTGTCTGAGATTGCATGATGTAGTCTTGTTAGATGTGCCAAAAGCAAGGATTGTCTTAGGTAAGACAGCTTTTATGTGCGCAGCACCACGTGCTTGGAACAGTCTACAGCTAAAATTGAAAACTGAGCAATTGTATTCCTCTGAATGTTTTTAAAGCAAGTCTAAATGAAATGCTCATTGATACTATGGGCAAAATAAATAAATAACTAAACAAAAACATGAAACATGACTGAACTCAACCCTTTTGACGGGACACAACAGAGAGCTTCGTTTGGATGTCATACACTGAAGATTTATTGGAAGTATCGGCAGGAGAATTGACAAACAAAATTGCTGGGACCCAGTAGATACAGCATCTAACCAAACCTGCCCCTGATACCACTCCAAATAGCATAATCAACATTATGCTAAGATGCTGTAAGTCCTGTACCTGGCAGGCTCAACTTGTCCTTTTATTGTCTGAAGAAAAGGTTGTTTTATTGTCATGTCTAAGACACAGCTGTTGAAGCCCAAGCCTGGCTTATCATATTGGTAGTAACAGCTCTCTCCAGGCCCTTTGCCTGGCAAAGAGAGAGTGAGAGGAGAGGTGAAAGCTAAGATGCTTAAAAGTCAAGGGTCATATGAATAATTCCCTATCAGCAGCAGAGTGCATGAAAAAGGTGGGTTGATAGGAAATGTAGCTTCACTCTAATGCATGAATCAATCATAAATACACATTTTTCTAAATATTTTCTACAGTTTTGAAAATTCACATTTTCTGGTGATTCTGTTAAATATGCACTACATTTGGATGTACATCTAGCTCTGGGGACCTGTAAATTGGCTACAAATCTTCCTATACATTGTTCTCAATGCCATCCCTTAAAAAAAAAAAATGTAACTTTGCACATGTCGCTCTCTTGTGGAGTCCAGTCCCCACAGATTTAACTAATATTGCAACACAAAAGCATTTGTAGGCTGATGGCAGCTTCAAAGCATGATTACCCAAGTGTTACAGTCCTCCTGGTAACAATCACAAATACTCAGCAAACACACCCTCCCTTTCCTTCTCCCACCTTGCTTACACTCTTGGTACTTAGCATGTGTGTGTGTGTGTGTGTGTGTGTGTGTGTGTGTGTGTGTGTGTGTGTGTGTGTGTGTGTGTGTGTGTGTGTGTGTGTGTGTGTGTGTGTGTGTGTGTGTGTGTGTGTGTGTGTGTGTGTGTGTGTGTGTGTGTGTGTGTGTGTGTGTGTGTGTGTGTGTGTGTGTGTGTGTGTGTGTGTGTGTGTGTGTGTGTGTGTGTGTGTGTGTGTGTGTGTGTGTGTGTGCACCTCAATGGTTACACCTTGTGATGGTGCGCTCCCCTGGGTCTTTGATTGTAAATGAGCTGAACCCTGATGGGGGGCGGCATCAGCTGCTCTCCTCTTCTCTTCTCTCTAGCTCCCTCTCGGTTAAAAACAGTGAAGTCATACCTTCCTAGGAGCCTGTTTTTCTGCCATGATGTCACCATCAGCCAATCAACACGTAGCGTGGCTTGAGCTAGTGTGTGTGTGTGAGGAGGTGGGGGAGTGAGGGGGGGGCTCACCACTGGGAAAAGCACAGTTATCATCTGGTTCTGTCGTCAAGCATGAGAGCAAGTATGAACATCAGATCACAAATCCACAGGCTTCCTCTGATACACAGCCTCTCAATGATGTAATATACTCCATACATGTTACATAAGAGTGGGGGATAAGGTGTATTCACATTTCACACATATTCTATCTTGTGGATTGTATGTCCTCTGCTCGTGAAACAGCCTAGTAGGGTAATAGGGTCATTACATTACTGATGCTTGTAACCTAAGCGACTTACAATATGTAAGTGCAATGAACCAGCAATCAATAATTTAGAGAAAACTTAGTGCAACATACCCACCTCTTGCTATAGTTATTTTGGTCAGTCTAAGACATTTTTTTTTACCCACTCATACTCATGCTATACTTTGCTACAGAATATACCACACTACGCAGATGTTACAGAGACAGTCCTGTTGGGTTCTTGTGCACAATGCCTTACACTGTTTACTCTCAGTAATTAGAGGAAATGCTGGCCATCATCTGTGTGCAGGAGTAATTAGCTGCCTGTCTTCCTTACAGCCACAGAGGGACGTGCATTGAGTACATGTGATTAGCTCAATCGCTAAAAGGCTACCATGCCGGGTTTCCACTTATAAAGCCAGGCAACATTGTAATTAGCCTGGGATCGATGTGGCTTCACAGACACACTACTGAGCTAACAGAGTGAATCCTTTTAGTAAAAAGGTTAAAGGTCCAACTATTATTGGACATCAGGTCATCATTACTGTCACATTCCTATTTTATGTTTTTGTCCGCCCACATTCTGTCAGACGAATTAGATGACTATGTGAAGATAAATCCATTCATGTGTCTGCAGGTGCCATTAATCTTTCTCTCTCCAGCCCCTTATCCTTGGCTCTGTATTGGACCTGTCACTGGTCCTGAGTGATGGAACACGTATCTGAGCACATGTTTGTGTTATCGCTCTCATCCTGCTATAATCTCATGCTTTTACAAACACCCTCATGCTATTTTTCCTTGTAATCTTAGCCATCTAGTGTGCACGGTGGCATTTCTCTTGAAACTAATGGAATCTGTTAACCACTCCTACCTTGTTTACCTTCAATCGACTGATGTCTTGATAGCCTGAGGAAGCGAGAAATAGACTGTCAACACTGGCTCAAACAAGAATGAAGCTTGAGGGGAACATGTGCTTACACCCCCGTGCCTGAAATGCTAGAATTCTGGCAACTGCACCTGATGAATTTTTTTAAACACTCCAATGGAAGAGAGTTAGATGTGAATAGTGAATAAACATATTGTCTTATAGTGTCAAAGTATTACTTATACTTAAACAAAGCATGCATTTGTTACAATGCATGCTTATCAACAAAAATGGTGGTGTTAATCACAATAATGACCTGAGATTATTCATGATTTAACAAGTTTATAATACTATTATTAACATACATGTAGAAGTGCGTCCGAAACTGGTCCGAGGAATCAGAGGGTTTTTCTACTTTATTTTTTCATCTATCATACATTTCGACAATTTCTGGATTATTTACATGAAATCTGCCAATGTTCCCAAATGTAGCTAAATCATCGACAAACCCGAGCAGTGACCACCTTCTGTGTGATGTGTGCTACACAGGACATATAGTATTATCTCTGCCGCTATCATACTGCGAGCATCCTCTGTTTCTACAGTGGTGTCCCTTTCTGCTATCTCACACTCCTGAAAACTTCTAGAAACTGGATCATGGTTCAAAAAAATGCCTTTCCTCTGTTTCCATTACGCTTAAAGAACAAGAGCAGAACATTTGTTAAGGATCAGGTGTGCCGTTACACTTGTACCAAGTTGCACGCTTTCTTTTTCTTTTCACTGCCATGCAATTCATGACAAACATCCACGCTGGAATTATCGGAGAAAGTTGGGTTCACACTTGGTAATGTGATTAATTTGCGATAACCCTTCCAGGTGAATAGTTTGAGATAACGCGTTAGCGTTTACAGGCCGTAGTAAAAATATGATACATTAATCAAAGACTTAAAAGTATTGGTCGTTTATCATTTTAATACGGTTTGATTTCCCTTTGTTGACCACGCTAACCTGTGGCTGTTCCCCCCCCCAGGTGCCCAAGGAGTGCGAGAGGAACCCCAGTTTGTGACGTCACGTGCAGGAGAGAACGTCATCCTGGGATGCGATGTGTCCCACCCCCTGAACGGCCAGCCCTACGTGGTGGAATGGTTCAAGTATGGAATGCCCATCCCCTTCTTCATCAACTTTCGCTTCTACCCTCCTCATGTGGACCCGGAATATGCCGGTAAGATGGTGAAGGCAGTTGCATCAGAACTGCAATCGGTGGCTTGATATGAAAAAACACTGCCACTTATTTGACAGTGATTTAGCTGCTATCTGTAGCTCTTTGAAGTCTAGAAGAAATAAAAAAATCCCTTTTCAACCCTTTCAGATATCCTCCATTTTACGGTGAACTTATTTTATATATGCAGAGTAGACCTTGTTTTTTCTGGCAAACACCATATTACGTGTGCTAGTACAGTACCAACCAATTTCAACCAATGATAGAAGACATCCATCCATCCGTCAATCTGCAATTCTTAGCAACAATGGAGGTGTGTATGTCACTGTCCCCCAGGGGCGGACTGGGGGGAAAAAGTGGCCCGGGGATTAATTGACAGACAGGCCCACTTAATGCGCGGCATGTGTCGGCCGGCCGGCGACGAAAGTATGTTACTTAACAAAAAACCCTATGCATTTTATGTTATTTTGGACCATTATTCATATAGTAATCACATTACCTGAGCCCTTGAGTTGCATAGCAAAATAGTTTGCATATAACAGCATATATTTAGTGATTTTAATGTTAACAGATCATTGATGCAATAACATTTTGACCCAATTTGCCTGACTTGACACATGGAATAAAACATGGGCGTAGGAAGCATCCTCAATGTGGGTGAGACAATTTAACAGTGGGTGTGGGCAGGTGGTGGACCTCACCTCCTCTAGGGGGGTCCGGGGGTAAGCTCCCCCGGGAAGTTTTTTTTTTTAAATGTTGAAGTTAAATGCATCAATCTGGTGCACTTTGAGAGCAAAATTAGGGACTAAATCTATGGCAGTCCGTAGGGGCTTGGACTGTGAGCCGTAGGGTCGCCGGTTCAAGTCCCCGACCAGAACTATTTGGAGTGTGGACTTCTACTTCTAGGTCCCAGTTCACCTCCTGCCCTGCCGTGGTGCCCTTGAGCAAGGCACCGGACATCCCCCTTCCCCCCTCACTCCCATCGCTCCCCGGGCGCTGTACAATAGCTGCCCACTGCTCCTAGTACTAGACTCCTGGTACTAGGATGGGTTAAAAGCAGAGAACACATTTCACTGTGTGTGCTGTGTGCTCTGCATGTGTGACCATTAAAGAGGGTTTCATCCCTCCCAATTCTTCTTCTTCTTCTTCTTCTTCTTCTTCTTCTTCAACACCCATATAAAACAGAACTGTAAACAAATTTACTTTTTCTTTCAACATTTATTTGAACAGCAAGTGGAGGCAAAAGTGACTGCACCCAAAACAATAAACCTGCTAGCTAACTAGCCTAAACTCAGTAACAGCCACGTGACCTCTGAGTCAGACGTCACTTCCCCCTTTTCTATCCTACGGGTACAGCCGTACAGCCACTCCCCCTGAACCCTGTTTCCCTGCCAACCCCCCCCCCCCCCACTATGCAAGCCCCTCCCTCTGAACCCAGGGCTCGCTACAATACTGTACACTGTATACACAAACTATACAAAAAATCTTTTTTTAATTTTTTTTTTTTATGGTCCTCCGGCCCACACACAGCACCGGCCCACCGGGGAAACTCCCGGTATTCCCAATGGCCAGTCCGCCCCTGCTGTCCCCTTTAACTCTGCATTAAGCTCCCCCACAAGCGCAACAGATTTAAATCCCTCCTGAATTGTACACTGCTCACATATTACCTTTCATTGCGTCACAGGGCAGAAGCCAAAGTTCTGTTTCACAGGGAATTGAATCTGCCCCGCCAGATAATAATGTGTTTTGCTTGTTGGTACTTCACTGAGGTGTTTATGCTGAATGATGGATGTGCAGAGGTTTCTATTTACATTGATTTGCTCAACTTAAAACTCAGTTGTATCTCCTTGACCAAACGGCAGGATTTAGGGATGTTTGAATCTAATTGTAGTCCAGCAATCAATGTACAAGTGTGTGATGTGGTAACTGCAGAGGTGGGAGAAGTAATCAGATCTTTTTCTTAAGTAAAAGTAGAAGTACCAGACTGTAGGAATACTCTGTTACAGTAAAAGTCCTGAATTTAAAATGTTACTCAAGTAAAAGTAGCAAAATATTAGAATCGAAATATACTTAAGTACCAAAAGTAAAAGTAGTCATTGTGCAGATTGCTCCATTTCGGAATGATATATATGATATGTTTTATAATGATTGATCATTAAAGTGTTCTCAAAGCTGGTAAAGGTGCAGCTAGTTTGAATGACTTTGTATACTGCGGGGTAGCTTGTTAATTTACTCCAGGTGGAACCAAAGTTTGATCTAACACTTGGTTATATTTCACATCAAGTAACTAAAGGTACTAAATAAATGTAGTGAAGTAAAAGTAAAAAGTAACCAAAAATGGAAATTCTCAAAATACCTCAAAAGTATTACTTAGTTACTTTACACCACTGGGTAACAGTGCACATGAAGGCCTTTTCAGTGAAATGGAGACAGGAACCGATTAGCATATTCATAGCTTCTGTTTTTAGCTGGGACTAGCAGCTACTGTAGCCTATATAGCTCACTTTGTTGGTCAGTCCTCAAAAATGTCCCCTTCTTATGGAGGCTACAGTTTTCACCATGGCACTGATGATTTGCATAAAGGCAAAGTGTTTGTGAGGTTGTGTATGAATGCCTAGAAATAATTATGATATTTATTAGTTATTATCATTCATACTTAATATTCAAAGCATTGTATTTGTATATTTTTTGCCCGGAGGGAATCTTTAAATATGTCTTTATTTATTTTTAAAGTATTAATTCTGTGTCCTCGCGGCAATTATTAATGAATTACTTATTAAATGCTAATTGTGTCAACAGAACACAAGTCTCTTTTTTTCTGTAATACATGAATATTTGTTCATAGTTCATAATGGATCTGTGCTGGTTACATATATGATTATGCTTTTGAACTTCACGGAGCAACAAAGTCTTTGTTAACGTTTTCAAAGAATATGGTTGATGTCTAATTCATTGTTCCCCCTCATTCTCCTCCTTCTCCTCCTCATCTAGGGTGAGGGAAGTAAAACATCCATCAGTCCTCTGCCTCTTTGTACAGCTCTATATAAATATTTTTTTCTGTTAGTAAACATCAAAAGCTTAAGCTGGCTAGCAAGTTTTGGGGTTGTGTTTTAAAACAGTTTGCGTTTGAATAGTCTTTGTATAATATTTTTTTTCTCAGAAAGGTTCCTAACGGAGTCAAATGACCCAGAAGTTTCAAATTGTCAGCCATGATAACAGCTGTTTGAATTCTCTACATGAAAGGAAGGAGCTTAAATGGTCCTTTATAAACTCCTTAAGCTTAGTTCACATCTGACATTCCTTCATGGAAAGACTGGAGATACTGCTTTCCCACAATTCCTTGCGGCCCCAACATTTAAGGTGACACACCATTAGGCCGTTCACAGAAACAACCGATCATGACCGAGAAATACAGATATGTCAATTATTCAGCATTTTCCATCTTGTGCCATATCTTGCCAAAGTGCTTATATGTTTTGAACTTTTAAAACTTAAACTAAAAGACAAACTATGAAAGTTACTCTAATAACTGTTGAAAGATCTGATAAAGTCAAATTTGGGTGATGGTTCAACATTGTGTGTAGGCCTAACAGATGTATCCATATATTGCACTCATTGCTTTTAGTAGTCCATCTTTATATCAATAACTGCTGGTGCATCCTCAATACATTGCTCAGTGTAAGTGGAGTCAGATTCACCATACCACAGTTTTTATCTTGATTCCTGATCAATTCTCCTACAAACCTATCTCAACCCCATAACGTTTTTAACTCAAGTTCAAGGTTCCATGTCATGCTTTTCCGGTTATTACCCGTCCCCTTGTGTGTTATGAAGGTGTTTCTGCATGTAAACGATCTGCCGAGTCGAAAACCCTCAAAGTACACCCTGTAGCGAGTAAAACTCTAACACAGAAAATACCTGTCTATGCCGCCCCAGAACGCCTCGTTGGAGATTTTTCTTTTTCCATTTTTTTCTTCCTGAGTATAGTGACGTGACCATACCTAGGTCCAAATGGAAATCCGTGGAGCTCCTCACACACACACACTCACTCAGCCCTATCTTTTCTCAGCCGCTGCTACGCGGATTTCTCAGCCTGAACTCAGCCTGAGACAGCGAGACATCGCGAAACTCAGCCTGAACTCAGCCTTTGTGTGTGTGCTCAGGCTGAGTTCATGGGACCTTTAAGGAATAGTGGTGAGGAGAAGACCTGATTCTTTGGCTTTTAAACGGCAACCCATGTCGGCACAGGCTTTAACTTTATAATTGTAGAGTCGGCTGTCTTAGTATTTTTTTGCTTGTTCCTTAATATTTAATGTCTAAACTAGAGAAAGAATAAATAGGAACTACAAAAGTGATACAATGTTATTCCATGAATACAGATGTATGAATATCATGTTTTAAGCATTTTCATTAGTTGTTGTGGCGGCCCTGAAGGACATATCACAACAGTATTTCAGAAAACAAGAAATTGCAGAAGAAACAAAAGCATAGGAGAAAATATAATAAATATATGGCATTCAAAACTTGAACGGTAGGTATTGGGCAATAAATTGTTTGTTAGTCAGTCCAAACAAACAGAAATGCTACTTTTGAGCAGAGACCAGCCCACAGTTCCATGAACAGGAACATACAAAAGAGCCCAACAGAGACACTGCAAAGATCAAGCAAGTGCCTACATTTGGCAAAAGATGCCATGAAGTCCTAAAAAACAGAAATGACATCGCATTTGACCACTTTCGGTTCCTACGTCCAAAATCAAGGTTTTTTTTACATGTTTGTGGTAAAAAGCCTAAAATAAAGACTGTGGTTAACACAAGCTGAAGAGATGTTCTTGTTTTGTTGAAAGACATAAAATAGTTTATTAAAAACCCCTCTAGTGAATGTCTGAAGCTTCTTTGTGTCATAACAACGGCGATGGCTAGTGTTGTAGTACTCGAGACCGGTTTTGGTCCACTTTTTAACGGTCTTGTTTTTGTCTCGGTCTAAGACCTATTGGTTGCGAGATTTTATGTCGAGACCGGTCGAGACCGTTCTTATTATACATCCATGGTCGAGACCACGGCTGTTGCTGGGGATGTCATTGGATGTAAAACGCCCTGTTTAAAAAATTCAACCAATAATGTGACTTCACGTGACTCTGAATCTTTGCCCTCATGCGCCGCAATGTTTGTAAACACGGCACTGGTCTATACCGGCTGCTGCCCCCTCATCTCTCCCCGTTCACACACACTCAAACGCTCTTGCAGTGAAGATGTTGCGGAATTCATCAATCATTAAATGTGGCTACACAAGCCACACAAATTGGCGTGTGTGTGTTTGTGTGTGTATGTTAATCGTGTAGTGTTGGATTCACAGTAGTCTGGTTCCGGTCTTGATTCGGTCTTGCCCAGCCTTGGTCTTGGTCTTGACTCGGTCTTGACCTCTTAAAGTCTTGGTCTTAGTCTTTTGTCTTGCGGCCTCTGTAATGTCTTGGGTCTCGGATAAGGTGGTCTCGACTACAACACTAGCGATAGCTGACAAGTGTCTAAAAAAAATGACTAAACGTCATCACGCCGAATGTTAGCCATTTCAGCTTAGCGGTGAAGTGAGGTGAAGTCATGCAACTATGATGTAGTTCCTTTATAGCCTAACATTAGCTTTTGACTTCTGGCTATTGCATTTACGCTTAAAAAAATCACAACGTTTTGATCATGTGTCAGAATAATTCTTCTGAACAATTCCGGTAAGTATCATAAATGTGTGCTTTTTTCTGCAATATACCAAAATCCAATGGGGAAATCCAATAGCTATTTGTCGAGAGAGCCCTTGATGCTATAACTGTAGTGACGACGTACTTCCAATATGTCATCATTGCTGATTGATGATTCATATGAAAGCAGTAGTAATGAGGGTCACTATTTCCAATGTACTGATGGTGAGGGGAGTAACGTGCTAATAGCCTAGTTCCTGAATATAATGTCACACACTCACTGGATATCAGCCAGCCAACACAGAGGAAGACTCACAGTCCCTTTAACTCAAACCGTCTGATGCTTTGAGTACAAACTGCCAAAAAACACAGCTCTAAACTGCAGCTTGTCCTGTGGTGAATAGACTTGGCACGGTACTCTGTGTTAGGCAGTGTTTGGTTAAACACTGATTAACCTACCAGCCCACTGCCTCCACCCACATAACGCCTTCTAATTTATAAGATTTAAATCTATTACGTTAATTTCGCATATCAGTGGCTGCTTTCATTTAATAAGAAAACTACGTTTTTTTAAACCACCACATTCTTGACAGAGCTTTGTTTGTCAGTAGTGTTCAGTGTAGACTGTATTGCATTTACTAACTAACTGCAGACAGCTTTATTAAGATGACATTTCCTTTGGAGGTAGCAGCTCTTTCCCCCTCAGATTATCTTTGTGATGTTTGCTGGGGACGCGAGAGGGATTATGCCCTTTCCTGCTTTTCTATTTAACTTTCCTCTGATCATTGCATTTTTGAAATAATCCCCCCCTTTCTGTTATTAGCATGATCAAATATCTTTTATCATGCTCCCAATTTCCCCAAATCTGGATTATCTGTAAGAGTAAAACTGCATTTCCATTCTTCACTTAACAATACCATGGTTTCAATATCATGATAACAAAGATGATACTTTTTTTAAATGGTACTGTACAGCTTCTGAAAATAATGAAGAACAAAACTGTTCAGACTGTTGTCAATCAGCTGGATTGGATTCATGTTAAAGACAGCAGTTCATAGATATCAATGACATACATTTGACTGGTTTTGAGAGACTATGTGCACAACTTCTGCTTGGTGTGCTGTTTTAAAATTAATCTTGCTGTGTCTTCAGTCCTTAGAGACACATCACTAGCTCAAGCCTTAAGCAAAATGACGATTCATCTTGTTTCAGAATGCAGCAGAGGAACATCTGAAGTTATATCTGCGTTCAGACGAACAGCGACCTCCCGCTGTTTGCAGTGTGACTCTGATGTTGCATCATGGAATGAAGTCACAGGTCACATTGAAAGCTTCTGAGAGACACAGCAGCTCACATTGTGCCCTCTTTAGACTTATGATGATGTTGAGGGTTAACGAGTCGATCCTACCACAGGGTCACTGTTTCCTACACCCGTCTGCCCTTCGTCTCAAACAAGCCATTGTCCTATTTTTTTTTTTTTCAGAGGAAGAGGTAGAAAACATCCGAGTAGGCGAGGCAGAAAAATATAGAACTATTCAATGAGATTGGACAGGAAGAGATGGATATCAATTGATAGCCTGACAGGAAGAGAGCAAAACAACATGAAGATTAATTTAGAAATGGAGGCATAGAGAACAAATAAAAAACAGCAGTGGTCCCAGATTACATTTTTGAATGTCCCTTATTATTGTGAAAGTATGTGCTAGGTCAAGAAGAATAGTGGCATTTTTCTTCTAAATTCAGGCATCTTACATTTAAATCTCGCTTAGTTGAAATCTGATCGTTTTATAAAACTAAAACAATATGCTTGGTTGGATTCATACTTATAAAGGACATCTAAATATTAAGTACATCTATGAGAATAAATGCAAGGTGCAGTATGTTGTAGGGGTGTCTCGATTTACATTCCGAAGCTAATTAAGGCCCTGTGTCCATGAAGCAGCTTCTTCTATCAGAAAGGTCCTGGCAGGGCGCTGGGCAGCATAGCCCCCTGGGATTTTATCATCTGTATATGTTTGATCTTGTGTTTTCAACATTACAATACTTGCTCTCACAATCTGGGATAATCAGCTTGTCAGTGCTCAGTTTGACAGCTGTAGAGTGAAGGGTAAATACTTATCAACAGGGTCCCGATCCGCTTGGGCGCCGGTTTTGCTTTTTGGCCACTGAACACTTTGTTATGATCAATTATGTCTAAAGATATGGTCAAACTCACTAGCGCTTTTCTGAAAAGTTGAAATAATATCACCTTGTGGCCGCACAAGATTGGTGGATTGCTCAGTAAAAAACGGTGCAGCGCTTTTTCCGGAGGTGGTCCAATTCAACGGGATGTGCTGCCTTCTGATTAAAAAAACAATTTAAATTGATAAAAGCAGGATGGGCGTTCCTCCTAGTATTCCTTTCTATGTGGCCTACAATTTATTCCAAAGACTTGTAAAACCTAATTACATTTTAAACAAACTATTTAAGATTGACCATATGGCCTTGGTATGACACTGTACATTCCCAACAACATTTAGTGGATACATCAGCCTGATACCATGTAACCTTTGTGTTCAAATCTAAACCTATACAGTCTGCATCAATGGCATAGCTCACATCTCTGGAAACAAATATTAAAATGAAATCGTGTTTTTTTAAGATTCAATGACATTTCAATAACATCTCCTTTGATTAACACTGCAGTGAACAGTCAACCCACAGCACCTGGAGCACCATAGGCAGTCCTCCTGTGTTATCACAGTGAATGCCAATCAGGAGGAGTGTTGCTCTGTGGCAGACTGCCGTGTGTCGGCTGCAGGAAACTGATAGAAGAAACAAGACGTAAAGACTGACTGAACAGAAAACCATTGGAGGAACAGCTGGACTTGTGTCTCAATTACTTCAATGAAACAAAGTCATGCTGACTGCTGCTTTGCTACCCCTAGGTTCTTCTCTCACTTATTTCATTGTTATATTGACACAGTTCAGGATGTATATTCCTACTGTGAATTGAGCTTCGATTCAAATGAGAGTTTTAAAAATGTTTGTTTAATGTTTACCGTCAGTTGGTCCACCAATGTTGTTCTCACTAAAATATCTCATAAATTGTTTTCTATTTTGTGCTACTAATATTAAAGTAGACCCCAATAACTTCTTTATTGCATGGATTCAGGCTTCCCATCTATACAGTTCAACTACACCTAAAAACAGCAGCATGGCTGTTAACTCTGAGAACATAACATTTAGGACCAGAAACACATTTGTTTAATTTAATACCTTTTATTTCCTTAAGACATTTGCAAATCAAGTAAAAAGGATGTCATGTTTAAGTATATCCCTTTGAAGCACTTTGAATTGGCTTGTGTTTAAAGGTGCTATATAAATATACTTAGTTTGCCTTTACATTTTATAATATAGTGACACAGTATAATACTATTCCTGCAAAATCTAAAAGAAATACCCTGATCAAAATATAAACGTCAGCACATACTGTAGTACATAGTGGATGCAATAAAATAAATGTATATTTCACCATTAATAATGAACATAGTCTCTTTCTCTGTTCTTTTCAGAAACATGGTTGTAACTGGAAAAATATATATATATACACAAACATGCCTAAAAACAAAGGCTAGTGAACAAACATCCCTATAACTCTGTACCTTACCTCAGTGCGCCTGATATGTTTACCTGGTCTGTGATACTGCAGAGTGGTTTAATGAAAGCCACAGAGAATGAGTAAGGAATACCCACAAAGTATAGAGAAGGGGAGGGGGGTTAGGGGATTAATGAGGGATCGCAAAGCTTTGATAATGCTGACGTTTTGAGCTGGCATGTGCCTTCTTAAAGCCCTTTGTTTAGCCTGTATTGCCAGTCACAATCTGTTATAATTTAGTTGCCAGATTGCCCGGAGCAACATCATCAATCCCCCTCTCAGCTTTTGATCTGTAAAAGTAAAAGGCAGCTATTACTGACTCTGTACAGCAAATCAGAAACCAATATCTGTTCTGATGGATTGCAAAGCCTGTCTACAGCTGAGGGTTCTCTGTTGTCATGTTGGAATCTTCCCACTCCTCAAAGGAAGTAATGACCTGCCCTTGCCTGAGACCGTCTCCAAAATAGACCGACACACACATGGAGATAAGGACATCTCAGCCACACTAAGGTTTACGTGACACATTTCACATCATATTTACCACTGCAGGTCGTGGTTGAATGTTAACAGTGCAGCAGTGAGTGTGTTGAGCAATCAATCAATGGGTAACATTTTATTTATATAGCCCAATATCACAAATTACAAAATAATTCACAGAGGTCATTGTTAGCAGCATACAACAACCTCTGTTCTCAGATCCTTGAAACAGACTAGGAAAAACTCCCAAAGAAATCCTATAATAAAAAATCTTGCCCAGGACTGAGAAAAACTAGCAATAGATGTCATGTCCATAAATGAAATTGATAATAAAATGACAAGATAGACAATCCAAATGACCAAAATCATCATGTGAATGTTTAAAGAAGGGATGGATCCAGGTTGAAAAATATATAAATAACATTCGCATCAGGCAGGTACACGACTCATGACACAAAGGTAACCTTTAATACTGGCAACCTGCCAGGTGAGAGACACACAGACTCTGGGGAATTACACCCCGGATGCTGAGTTAGTCTATTGGACATACAAACAGTCTAAGCCTATTGCAACATAAAGAGGGGCTTGTTCAAGGTAATATTAATGCTATTAATATCTAATGCATCTGAAGGTTGATCACCTTTTTGACATTCATCTGGTGTTTCTCTCCTCTTTATTTCTTGTCCTCTCACCTGTTCCTTCCTTATTTAATTCTATCCACCCATCCCACTCACCTCTGTGTGTCCCTTTCTGCTGACACATCATCTCCTTCTCCCCCCCCCCCAGGCCGGGCCAGTCTGCACGACAAGTCCTCCCTGCGGATAGAGAACGTGCGCTCAGACGACCAGGGCTGGTATGAGTGTAAGGTGCTGATGCTGGAGCAGCAGTATGACACCTTCCACAATGGCAGCTGGGTGCATCTGACCGTCAACGGTAAGTGCCATCAGCATGCTTTAATCATACTGTTCAAATCAAACAGATGGTGCTGGTGATACAGATATAACTTTACGTCTGTATTTGGACTTTTGTAAAAAAAAATTGTTGTACAAGTATATTGAATATGACATTTATTATCATTTCTAGCAGTGGTGTTAAGATGGGCTTCAGACATTTGAAAGGCCTTGTTTAATCAATGCCAACATGCACACAGAATAACAGGCGACTGGAAATGTATAGGTCAGTCTAACAATACTATTTGTAATGCACAAGGACTTGAAATTAGACACATTTAGTCAAACTACTGTAAAACTTAAAATAAGCCTGTTGGAATCTGTAATGATGACATTTTATATCTGTTGTGAAAATCATGTTTTGTCTTGGCTGTTTGTGTGTGTGTGTGTGTGTGTGTGTGTGTGTGTGTGTGTGTGTGTGTGTGTGTGTGTGTGTGTGTGTGTGTGTGTGTGTGTGTGTGTGTGTGTGTGTGTGTGTGTGTGTGTGTGTGTGTGTGTGTGTGTGTGTGTGTGTGTGTGTGTGTGTGTGTGTGTGTGTGTGTGTGTGTGTGTGTGTGTGTGTGTGTGTGTGAGAGAGATTAATGCAGTAAGTTTAAAACCAAACAATCACAGAGCTAGAAGGCAGTAACCTTAGTCATTGAAATGTGGATTTACCAAATTGAAGGACTTCTTATCTGAACTGAAAGGTTTTGAGCAAAAGTATCTGAAATAACTGGTACCTGCAGATCACTGCTCCTGTAATGACATCACTATGTAACACTCACACTTCTATTGGATAGGGCTCCAACACATTCTAGGTGTTAAGCTAAGCGGCAGGACATCTCTAATGGTGTGTTCACACCGGACACGATGCAATTTTTGGGGGCTGCGCGATTACATTTAAAGTCAAGGCAGAGACACAAACAGACGCAAATTCGCTCCGACGGCGCGCATGAAGCGGTTGATCCGAATTCCACGGGGCAGAGACAACCGCTCGAGTTACATTTTTTCACCTCGAGCGTCAAATTTGCCTGGCGCGATCTCACGGTAGCCAATCAGCGGTGAGGATCTCAGCCTGCCGTCACTGACGTTGAATCAGAAAACCAAAACATCAGCCGTTAGCTGTTAGCACACTGAGCTCACAGCTCCTCATATCTGTTCAGAAACTGGACAAAAGTTAAACAAGTACAAACCACAGACTGTCTGTGTCATGGCAAATACAGTCGCTGGTTTATTAGTGCGAATGCTGTGCCACAGCCTTCCACTATAGTTCTTCAAATCTTTAATCATCTTCTTCTTCTTCTTCTTCTTCTTATTATTTCATCTATTATTTTGCAGTCGAATAACTTCAGCCTACTTTCAGCTACAGAAACCATTCAAATATCAAAATGTTCAGCCTTTTCAGCACATGATGGGAAACTTTCAACTTTTGAAAATATGTTATACTTTTTGAAATATTCCGCTTTTTAAACTCTTTTTTTAACATGTAACTCAATGGGAGGAACCTTCAAATCCTCTTTTAACTACACCGTGCTCCAAATGCTTCTCCTTCCACATACTTTCAGCTAGAGACTTCATTCATATTTTAACATTAGTGTGTATAGAGTGCCACAGTGACGCGTCCTAAAACCCGGAAGTAAGTTAACATTTTACCACTTCCGGTTCTTTCGACAAAAACCAATGCAATTTCTCCATAGGATTTTGGAAAATAGCTCGAAATAAGGTCTGTGGTTGACACAAATTGAAGAGACAGATGACGTTTCGTTCAGCCGGATAATATCCACATGTCTACCCTACTTTTATAATTTTCGAATCATAAATCTAATCGATAGATTTATGATTTTAAAATTATAAAAGTAGATATATAGAGCAGACTGGGTGAAAAGAGGTGCTGCAGCACTGGCAGTATGAGAAAAATAAAGAGCTTTTTGAACATTAAAGCATGGAGACATGTCACAGTAGAGACACTAAATACAAATATGAAAATTAGCATAATATGTCCTCTTTAATAATTAATTAATCTTTCCATTATTTATCCAATTTACTTGTATAATGTGTTCTGCTATTAGTATGATTGTCTTATTTTCTTAACTAGGGATTGAGATGCAGACCATGATACACAACAGCTGTTGTTCAAGTCCAGCCGAGATAAGGATACCACAAGGTCAAAGGTTAAGTCCCCATAGTGAGAAGTCCAAAGTGTTATTAACACTGATTATCGCTAATTGTTTGCGGTGTCTCACTGGCCTCATGGTGGCTGTGTCATGACTAAAAGGTTGATAAAGTTCTCCCAGTTACATTTCCTGAATCATTTTCTGAAATGGTCTCTGGAGAGGAACCCCAGACATACACTCGAGAACAGAGAAGTAACACACACACTTGTGTCAACACTCACAGGACTCAGTTACAAAAACTCTGAATATTTTTCCTTCACTTGGTAGCTCAAGCATTCATCGAGACAAATCAGACAACATATGATGACTCCAGTTGCTGTGGTAACAGATACACCAGATAGGGTCCTTTAACCCCCCACCCCCCCATGTGGTCACGGCACATTAGCTCAGTTTCATCAGTGTTGTGTTTACTTGGCCTTGCCTCTTCCCTCTCTCCCAGAAGTGTTTAAAGGCCCCCGGCGTCCTCCTCTGCCTCCTCTCTGTTTCTGTCCGTCACTCCTCGGCTGTCCTTTAGTGTTGTGTTGACACGGCAGACATAAGCCACAGCACTTTTATCAGCTGTAGTAAGTCAGACTGTCAGTGCTGTTGTACAAAACACAGCTCACTTACTCATTCTACAATACTGTGATAATCCTTGTTAAGAGGTGGACCAACAAATAATTTCTTTTTACATTGACTCTGATGAAACTATCATTTTAATGGACTTATTTGGAAATGGCGCACCATAAAAACATATCAATGAATTTATGAATAGAATCAAGTAGTTATTAAGTGCAGGCTCACATTATGAGTCTAGTTTTGAAACATGATTCCACTGCAAAAACAGGATGTAGTGTACCTCTTACTGTAATCACTTAGATCCTCCCTAAAGGCTTTTGATGATGAGCAAATGTGTTTAATTGAGCAGCTAGTCTAGACATTAAAGACACCATTGTGTTTGTGTCTAGTCATTCACTAAGAAGAAAAGTTATATGAAGGAAATAGCCAGTACTGTATGTGGGGTCAAGATGAAAAGAAGCTTACACTATACCAATATAACCAAAAGCTACCTTGGGTTAAAGGGGCCCTATTATGCTTTTTGGGTTTTTCCCTTTCCTGTTGTGTGTTATATATAACACACATATATAACACACAAACCTATATATAGGCACACAAACCTATATATAGGTTTGTGTGCCTGTAAATGGTCAAAGAGGACATATAGCCCACAGGCAAAAAAGGTTCTACGCCGTTAGTTACAAAATAGGCTTATTTCAAAAATAATATGAATAGTATCGAATGTGCTATATAAAGCTTCCTTGAGACTCACTGGATTTTTTCTGTATGAGAGGTCAGTCCCCCCCCTTCAAACTGGCTGTACATTGAAGGGCATTGTTACTTCATGAGCCTGAATTTGAACTCATTGGCCAATTCCGATATATAATCATGAACGATTAGATTATTATGGAGTCATGGAGTCATGATTTGATTAGCTTTTATTCCTAATTTTGCAAGAATGCATGGCGAGACACTACAGGTGAATAGGGTAACTTTTTTTAAACTTAAATATATCAGCTAGAAATGTCTCCAGTTAATTACTTACATTAAGACAATTGCTTTTTGTATTACAAGTTTTATGAAATAACATATTATGTAATATAATAATGTATAATATGCAAATGAGCCATACTATCATCAAATATGCACATCTTTTAACACATTTCAGGAACACAATTCTGAACATTGGATAAAGTCAGGTTCAAAATTCTTGTTTAATTTTGTAGTCATATTAGAATCTAAAGTTTGTCATGTTTTTAGGTTTAAAATGTTATATAATTCAGGCTATGAATGATATATGAACAAACCCTTCAGTAAAAACCTTCAGAATATTGATAGGAATATAACTGGAAGGTTTGGTGTCGTCTTCTCTGTGAACGTTTTTTTCGCTGTTCTTTTGCCGTGTTTTAGCGCACTACGTGACGCATCTGAACGAATCACGTTGTCAGAAATTGACCCCAGCCTATGAGATTTATTTTTTTGGTTTAAGACCCAAAGGAAATGACCATATTTGGATCTGATGAGATTGTGCAGGAGAGACGGTGGATGTTTCTGAATGTCGAGGACGCTTCCTTGGTAGGACATGTCTTCCGAGTCAGTGGGTGCTTCTCAATGTCGAGGAAGGCTCCTCCAGAGCCACTATTTCAAGGATGCTACGTCATCGAATCCCGTCGAAGGACTGTTCCAATGTCCAGGATCCTAGGAATTCTACTGAAGACTGAATCCTTCGTTGCGGGAAATTTCGAGGATGCACCAGTGTATCCTCCGCGGTCTTAAAATCCCCACAATGCTTTGCACACAGACCAATTTCCCAAATCTTTGGTGGAAAATGTAAGAAGAAAAAAAACGCATATGGTGCACACCTGCTAGTCTGTTCCATGCTTCACTAAGAAAGAATCAGTCCTCGGTAGAATTACGAGGATCGTGGACATTGGAACAGTTCTTCGGCGGGATTCGATGACGTAGCATCCTTGAAATAGTGTGTGTGTGTGTGTGTGTGTGTGTGTGTGTTGCATGTAGCAGCCGCATGTTTGCAAACTGCCCCGCCCCCTCGCGCACAGACGGGGAGAGAGAGATCTCTCGTCAGGATTGGAAAGATAGAAAAAACTAAAAATAATCATAGATGCATTTTTGCAGTCTTTTGGCATATTAGATAACGGAGTTGACGACACCAAAACTGTAATATAATGTTTGTGTAGCATAATAAATATGACATATCGTTCTTCAGTGCCCTACGCTGTACATATCCGGAATGAATTGCTGAAAGGTTTTGGGAAGCTTTGTTTCGTGAAAGGCTGGCAGAGGGTGCGGCCATAGCTCTGGGCGTGGCTACTGGGTATCCCTACGTAGTGATACCCAGGAAGTAAACAATGGAAAATGAGAAATCTCCAACGAGGCGTTTTGGGGAGGTATTTTCTGTGTTAGAGTTTTACTCCCTAAAGGGTGTACTTTGAGGGTTTGTGACTCTGCAGACCGTTTACATGCATAAAAACCTTCATAACACACAAGGGGAAGGGTAATAACCAGAAAAGCATGACATGGGACCTTTAAGATGAAAAGGGACCTTTATCTTTCACCTTGGTCCAAAACGTGACTTTAATTTGTTCAGGTCCTCAGGGTTTGACTGAGCATACAGTATACCTGCACTTTTTCTGATCATATGTATAATTGCGAAAATGAATTATCCAGCCTTAAAGGTGGGGTAGGTAAGATTGAGAAACCGGCTCGAAATACACTTTTTGTTATATTCCATGGAATGCTCTTAACATCCCGAGAGCAAAGAATATCTTTAGTGCTTTGACAAAAAATCCATAAAAAAATGTCATTTGTGGAAGCCGTAGTACTGCAAAAAGCACGACCAATCATTTGAGCCGGCCCGGCTAAAATAACTGGATGGCCTACCTGACTGTCACCCTTCCATCTGTGCACAAACTTATCTCGTGCCCTCATTGGTCATGTGCGTGTTCGTGTGTGTTGGAGGAGGGGCTCTGTAAGGAAGTGGCAGTTTTTTTCCGGCTGTGTATTTTCAAATTCTAGTGCACTCGAGCTGGTTTCTCCAAAATTACCTACCCCACCTTTAAGAGCTCCATTTGCAATGAAGTGTAAAATCGAGCTGAAAGAAGCTGTACAAAATCCTTTATGCCTACTTTTTACTGGGTTCAATGTTAATATATGAGATGTCACCGACAGTGGATGATTCCACATAAGCGGTACATCCTCATGCTAATATTTTTTAGAATTGCGGTGACAAATCTTGAAGGATCACGCCCTGCTCCAGTCCATACCCCTGCTGCATTGCTATTTATAGAGCTCCATTTGCAATCCACCTCTCGCTATCACAGTCAAACATCAGTGGTTCTCGGTGATTACTCTGAGCACTTTAGCTGTCAGCCTCGGTGGCATTGAAGAAGTAAGCGATGCATATAGATTCCGTGTGAGATGCATATAGATTGTGGGCGGGAGTGCTACAGTATATCGCGCTGATGCATTTCCCTCTACAAATTCACACCTATACTGAATTCTTGTGAACCTTTATCATCCTCAGACAGAGTGCTAGTGGAGAACAGGATAAGCAGGAAGAGATACAAAATCATGGCCACAAATACGTCCTGTTTGTACGAATAATTATTTTAAATGATAAACAATTTTTGTCACACTTCACACAACATCAAATGCAGTGCGGCACACACAGCGTTGAAACAGGATTAATTTAAAATACATTTAAGAAGTATGATCGAGTTACCAATGAAAATAAAAAGGTAGATGTTACAAATTAAAAACCAAATTACAAAATGTACAGATCCCTTATTTCACTAGATTTAAAGCTGGCAAGCTCCACTCAATTTTTGTCACACTGCCTGTGCTGCAGCACCTCTTTTCACCCTATGTCTGAAACCAGAGCCCAGTCTGCTCTGATTGGTTAGCTGTTGTGATTGGTCAACTGCTTAGAGATGTCCCGCCCCTTAGCCAACAGGTACAATGTGTTGGAGTGCTAGCTAGTGATGGCAGTTTGACACTGAAGCTTCGAACGGAGCTTCAACCCTGGACTTCCTATTCCATAGAAGCAGTGCTTCAAAGCTTGCTTCAAATCCAGTGTTGGGCAAGTTACTTTAAAAACTAGTAATAGTTATAGTTACTGCCCTAAAAAAACGAACTAGTTACTTTATTAGTTACTAAATTATAAAAGTAACTAGTAACAAGTTACTTTACTTTACTTTAAAAATAATAACAATACAAATACAAGTGTTTGTGTTGTTCTGGCACAGTAAGAGAAAAGACAACTCCCCATCATTGTAGCAATTATCATTATGAAATGTAGTTGAACAATAAAACACAAAAGATATGTTTAGACATTTTGACAGGCATCTTTATTGTAGCCTCAACAATCAAGTGGACAATGCTTTCTGTCCCGCACACAGTTTAAGTTTGACCGTAATATGTTTTGCGTCCTTTATCCCCACAAATTGAAAATAGTGGTTATATGTCCAAGTTGCAAATGCGCTGCTGCTCTCGCTAATACTTGCATCTGCCATTGTGTGTGTGTGTGCTGGTAGTGAGCGTTGCCGTGTGTGTGTGTGTTAGCATTAGCAAGTGTTCGTGTGTGTATTTTCCCCATAAGGCAAGACATGCCCAACTCTGTCTCTGATTGGCTTACCCTGAAATGTTACCCCGCGTTAACCAATCATCACTCCTCTCTGGTTACTTTCACTTTTCCATGGTTCTGTGAGAGGACATCGCTGTGTTCGCCTGTAAGTTACATCCGCAGGGAGATTCGGTTCAGTTCCATCACATAATGTAACGCAGTAACGCACCCATTTAAATCACAGTAACTATAACGGCGTTACTTAATGGGAATATGTAACTAGTAACGCTATTAGTTACCGCAAAAAGTAGTTGCGTTACAGTAACGCGTTACTGTGTAACGGGTTAGTCGCAACACTGTTCAAATCACGTGACATATGACGTCCGAACCAGCAACTGCTTAATTTCCTGAATGAATCAACTCACTGGTTCGCCGTCCAATCAGGTGATTCAATGCACTGCCTCATCTCGATTCAGACAGGTGATATGTTGAAACGGTTTCAAAGTTGATCGCTTCAACACTTTATAACCGCTCTAAACAATGCGCAATGTGTGGGTTGTTGTCGTAGTTTGCGTTGTTGCTGTTGAGTTGTTGTTGGTATTGCATTTGAATTGGATCATTATAGAGCAAGCCAGGAAGAAAGATAGGTCGTTCTGGCTCGTGAAACACTTCGAAATGTGGAGAAGTTGTGAACAAAAAGACAAAGAGAAATAGAAAACAGTTTATGGAATAGATAGCCCAGTGGATAGAGCCGGCAGCCAGAATGCGGCGATGTCCTCCGCGCAGCTGGTTCAAAGCCCGGAAGAGTTAAACTTTTAATCATTGCTTTTCAACTTTAATACTTTAATAACTGATAAAAGGCCCTCTCCGCTCAAACATTTTTCCAGCACTCTCTAGTCTCTTCTCAATAACCCAATACACACAATTATCAATCTTTAATTGCAAATAGAACATGATATTCAGTCTTAGTTTGTGTGTGCATTGAATATTTTTGAAGGCAAAGATACGTTAAACCCACTGGAGCCTTGCACTTCGCCACGAGAGGTCGCTGTAACTGAAGCTTCGAGCAATGAACCTATTTCCGACACAATTGTCCAAGTGGTTCGATGCTTCATTCAAAGCTTCATTTTGCCATCACTAGTGCTAGCCAATAGGAGTGTGAGTGTTACATTGTGATGTCACCATGTGTCAGGGACCAAACAGTAAGGCAACAGGAGACAGGAGTGGTTTAAATAAACTAGGGTTTTTATTTACCCAAAAGTCCACAGAAAACATCATGCAATAACTAGGCCTATAAAAGTGGTCAGCATAAAATACCTCAAAGAAACATAACAGGTGTTAACTCAACAAAACTGACCTGCCACAATGAAAAACCAAGGAACCTATATAGTGGCTTGGCCAAAGCAAGTTGAACCCAAGGGATAGTCACTTCATACACAAAGGACACTGACAAAACCCAAATCCCCCCTTTCCCAATCTGTCCCAATTGGCTCCTTGCAGTATTTATGAGTCCTCAGCGCTCGGCCACGCCCTTTGCTGAACCAGGAAGTAACCTCCCCCAATGGACATGGTAACTCAAGAGACAAAGAAAGTAATTAATACAAACAAATGCTTGTGTTAGCTGTGCTAAAATGTTTGAATTAATGTCAGATTACAATCAAATAAAGAGTTTACCATTTAAAGCAAATGTGTGGTGTTAATTGGCATGTTTTATTGTAGCTGCACTGAAGCAAAACTACTGAAGATGAAGCTTAGTTGGTTTACCCTGTGTGGCTGTGGCCATCACACCATGTTAGGGAAGTGACAAAGGAGTCCAATGGAGGCGTTTCACGCATGGGGAGGGAGTGTGTGGGAGAGAAACTCCCTCTGAAGGGAACTCCATTTGCATGCACACAAACCTATATAACACGCTACAGGGAAGGGAAAACCTCAAAAATCATAATAGGGCCTCTTTAAGCTTCTTTAATTGTACACTAAAGGGATGCTGTACACTGGTAGGATGCCATCCAGTATTACAACTTCAGGGTTTCCCACACATAGACTATACTTGGGCGGGCCCCCCAGGTATATTAACGGCCGCCCAAGTATATTTCGCGACCCATTTAGTTGTTTTTTTTTGTATTCGTCTGCGACCATGACACCATCTGCGATCGATTAACTTCTGGACAATGATCCCTCGCTCTACGCCTCCTGTACCCAGTCCCGGACTGGCCATCGGAAGGACCGAGGGTTTCCCGATGGCCTGGCCTGTTAAGTGGCCTGCCTCACACAGGGTGACTGGCTGTCTACATGATGTGGCCTGCCGACATGGCCATTGTCACACAGATCATAAATCAGATCATAAATAAAAAAGCCCTTGATCTAGTCTCTTTATTTTCCACTCAAAATGCACCAGATTGATGCATTTAACTCCAACATTTAAAAAAAAATCACCCCCACTTAAAATCACATTGATAGGTTCCTAAATACATTTACCATTTAAAAAAATTAATAAATAAATAGTAACCCCCCGCTACCACCAACCCCCCAAGTATATTTCAAATCTGTGGGAAACACTGAACTTTGGAATCGTGGGATGAAATCACATGTCATTTGCTGCACAATAGGGCTGCTTTAATGGACACCTGAAAAAGCCATTCCAGGAGATGTGCTCCTATATTATAAAGTGTCAATGTATCACAGAAGCTGCTTGGTCAGAGTGCTTATCTTCACCATCTATGTGTTGTGTCAAAGCATTTAGTGTGAAATGAGCACTCTGGCCCGGTTTATGGATGCGGATAGAAAAACATGCTAGCAATTGAGAAGCTGAAGGATTACACATGTAAGCAGATCAGCTTCAGTCCTAAGGTTATTAGAGGATATCAAAACAGGAATGATGACAACAAATCTGCATTATATCACTGACAGTGGTATTGACGTCTGTGTGCATTGAACTGAGAATGTCAAGGTTAAATGAAGATGGAGTAGCTATAGATATCAGTATAAAGTATGTATTAGAAAATTATGTATTTTAGAAAGATGTGCCAACTGTCCTGTATGACCATCCATCATGATGTTGGAGGATTCTGAAGTAAAGAGGATTTAGAAAAATGATTTTACAAAATCCAGCATGATTATTAAAGTTTATCTCGTTTAGATGGGTCATTAGTCATCAAGACCTTTTTTGTTCTCAGTCTTCACGATACCGCATGTATTTACCTCAGTATATGCAAACATTTAGGTCCAATTATAAATGGAGACATTTGGAAAACAGATCAGTCAAACGTTTAACTTCTGCATTCAAAGACATATTTTCTGAGGAGAAGGACAAGAACAAGCTATCCTGTTTCTTAAAGAAAATGTTGCTGCTGCTGGAGAAAATGTCAGACCTGCTCCCTTTGTCACAGAATTCTTCCAAACAATTATGGATTTGAACATTAATCCTTTCAATAGCTGCTTCTGAGTTTGCATTTTACATATAAGTGCATGAGCATGGTGCTTATGCACTCAGAGCACCAGAGGTTAAAGTTATTGATGTTTATTCCTTAGCTTTTAAGGAATAAGCATGAGTTATATGACAAGCTGCATTGCTCCTTGGCTTCCACCCTTCCTGTACAAATCTACAAATGTTAACCCTGAATCCACCAACCTAAATAAAAAGCAAATCCAGCTAAAGGTTTACACTTTACCTTACACATTATGCAACAGTGTGTCGGTAACCTGTTTGATTGGCCAGTCTCCTGATATTATGTACACTTGGCTTCAAAAGGAGGAATAAGATGATTTCGTACCCACTTAAAACATACCTCTAAAGACTTTGATGTCTCCTAGAAAAAAATATTATCATTATAATGCTTTACATAGCTAAAACATTTGAAATGCCTTTTTCGAGCGATATTTTTTTGGGGGGGTTAGCATAAGGAAATATAGTACATATGTTAAAACATGCACAATTCAAGTGGGGAATATCAAGTGGGGAACATCCATGCTAAATCCATGATCATTGTGCTAAGAAATTAGCAAGACAACAGTTCAACAGTTTAGCTCCAAGTGTACTGTTTGATGGTATCAAATATAATGTACTGTACCATTTAAATATACAAGTTGCAGAAAAGTTACAGCATAAATACTGGATTATTAAAAAGACCTCAATCACCATAACAACACAGTCAGTTACTGTAGCTCATTTGTTGCCATTAAAGCTGTTGACTTTAATGACCAGGGACGTGCACAGACATTTGGGGGGGCTATTGCTCTAAACTGGAAAAAGGGCCTCCCCCCGGAAAAAAAATAAGACCAAAACGATTATTACATTAACTAATTTGAACAGTAATTCACATCATCTCATAACAAAATAAGCTAAGGCAACTACTTGCACTCAGTGACTTGATTTTTCAAATGAAAACCAGGGACATATTTTGTTTTACGTTCCATATCTTATTAAAATATCTAATGTTAGTAACTATTAAAGAAAAAATGGGGACAATTCAATGCAGTTTGACCATTGTAACTGCTGTGCAGTCATACTGATAAAATAGGGCTTCTATAATTACCTTAAATAAACTCACCAATTAATGAAACCAGTTCAATACGCATTATTCTTATTCTTATCATTCTTTATGAACGCAGTAACGGTAAGGTATCTAATTACTTATTTATTTAGTATTCCATAACTTAATAACAGAGATGTTCAAATGAAAGTAGAGACATGGCAGAAATCCTACAATGAAGCAGGCAGTGAAGGGTTCTCCTGTGAGAGGGCGATCAAGAAAAGAGAGCGAGCGGCCCCGTTGAGGGAGTTTACGGAGAAGATGAAAAGAAACAGAAAGAGAGAAGTACAATAACAATATATGTAGGTGTTTTTTTGTAAATAACCGACGGTGTCAAGAGGAAGTAAAGTCCCTGCCATGACAATAAACTCAAAATCCATTTTCCAAAATCCGACACTAGAGGTGGTCTCAACGCACCGGCACCAATACAGTAGCCTATAATACATATTATATATATAATACCTAACATGTGTAATCACACACTTATGTTATAGAACATAAATAATAAAAATGTAGGCCTACCTGGTTTAAAGAAAGCTGGTGTGTTTCCCGCAGCGAGACACTAAAATACTAATTGTTATCATGTTGAGTCGACTGCAACAGAAAGAAGAAAAAAAACCTCTCGCTCTCTCCAGAGGGGCAGGTCAGCCAAAAAGGAGAGACGGGCCGTTGCCTGGGCAACAATAGCCCGTATCTGTGCATGTCCCTGTTAATGACTCTTTGCAATTATTTGTCACCTGCTTAAGAAAAGATATACTAAATGCAATCAGGAGACATGTGATGAAAGACCCCAACTATTTTCAGAAGGGTTTTAAACGTATCAAGAACCAATAATTATGACAGATGACCATTTTCCTTCACTTCCTCTTATATTACATTTTATATTTCTTCACATATATCTGATAGTCTAACATCAGCTTCTAATTGGACATTCAAATATTCTTTATTTTAAAAGAAAATATTATGTAATGTTATGTAGTGTTCTATGAGTATAAAAGAGGTTTTAAACATTGAGGACTTTTTTTGCATTATTATTGAAATCCACCTATTTATAGTCTCCTTTGTAAGACATTTAGAAATGTTTTCAAGTATATATATTGTTAAGCTTAAGGGACCCCACACCACCTGTCAACCATAATTTACTAGTATGTGTAACACATAACTATTATATTATGGAAGTTAGTAAAGCAATATACAGCTTCCAGATTGGATCCCTCACTGAGGTATGGTTGAAGTGGAATACCATAACATATATCAAGACTGAGCCAGCTGAACAGGTGTATAATCTGTTATATTTGCCCAACCACAAATAATTGACTAAAGCCCGCGTCAAACTGTCCCGAAATTGACACCCGATGGACAAACAAATATGAAATTGTGAATTTCGCGCGAAGATGGCCCCGAACCACACACGAAGGCAACATTTACATTACATTTAAGACATACAACTGCAACGAAAGTAACAAAAACAATTATGTTAAAGTACTATGATACTGTACTGATATTTTCAGACTTTGTTCTTTACTTTATCCGTCTTTATATGTAGAAGATATTACGTTTTCTCCGTAATGTTGTTTCCATAGCAACAACAACTTCCTGTCAACTCGCCAATTATATCCTTTTCAGTTTCACAGATTGGGTTATTTACATAATATGTTTACATGATTTTGTTGTGCAATAAAACAACCCGATGGACACACGATAAAGGAAATGTTTGAACGAATTTGAACATTTCCTTTATCGTGTGTCCATCAGGTGTCAATTTCGGGACAGTGTGACGCAGGCTTTACTAAACAACCCTAACTTTTCAGAACATATTTGAAATATTTTGGGGAAAAAGACAATGACTGTCCGAATCTTCTTGCCAAAAATGTATGCTATAATATTCTATGTACTCAAGTGCATTGTTTTGTCGTATAAGTGTGTTTTTTGCTGCTAACATTACACAACATTTTATATTGGGTCAACACATGTCTACAGAAAAATGTTAACTGTTTTTCATTGTACTACCTTTGATTCATCCTTTTGAATTATTATTTTTCTCTTCCTCAGCCCCCCCCACGTTCACAGATACACCACCTCAGTATGTAGAGGCCAAGGAGGGGGGGAGCATCACTTTGACCTGCACGGCCTTTGGCAACCCAAAACCCTCAGTGGGCTGGCTGCGAGAGGGCAGCCTCGTGGTCAGCAGTGCCAAGTACAAGGTAAATACTGTCTCTATGTATCCTCAGAATAATGATACAGTTATTTACCAAAGCTTGTTTTTCAGACTGACAATACTGCTGTGTAAATATAATTCATTTTATTTAACTGCATGAGTAAGGCAGGTGAAATAGACAAATGGTGGACCATACTTCACGCAAAGTTGAAACACTATACAGAATCTACAGTATATCATTACATTAGCTTTTGACTTCTGGTTATAAAATGTAACTTTTAAAAGGTGCTGGGCAACGATTACAATTTGTAATAAGGATTAATCGCATGATTTTTCTGCGATTAATCACGATTGTGAATCTCAACTTCAACCTTAATTAATGTAGTCAAATCAAATATAAAACAAAAGCTATTTGCCACTTATGTTCATTTCCTAAATGCTCTCATTGGTTGAGATGCCTGATGACGCCCATCCTAAACCAATACTGATCATCCAACCCCTCCTGTGACCTGTCATGTCTGTATGTGTATTCAGAGCCAGTGAGCAACGCACTTAGAACAATAATATTAATGAAGAAAAACTGTTAATTTGTGATAAAATAATTGTCGGCGTAAATTAATGAATGCGTTAATGAAAAATTATTTAAATGATCACACATTGTGTTAATTTGTGAAGATTATCCTTCTGAACAACGTGTTGGTAACATAAATGTGTGTTGTCAAGTATATTTTTTGCAATATTCCAAAATTCAATGGAAAAACCCATTGCCCTGTCTTCTAGAAAACTTTTCTGGGCTTTCTTTCAGACCCCTTTAATTATTATTATAAATTATTGATAAAGTCAGTCTTATTTAAATAGCCTGATACCAAAAATATGTACAGCATTCAACACCCTCTGTCTTTAGACCTTCAATTCATATTACGTAAAACTCTTTAGCAGGAAGGAGATGGAAGAAACCTTGTGAAGAAATTAAGGTGGGATCTCCGAATCAGAAAGTAATGACAATATGTGAAATCAGCATGACAATATAGATTTTAATAATAAATTACACATCTGGATCTGGGGAAATGCTGCCAGACTGATAGGACCTAAGCCTCACAACTACCTATCCACCACTGAGACCTGAAAGATGACAGTTCTCAAAAAACACACTGGAGAAAAAATCAAGCATTCCATTCACAGAGGGGAGAGAGACAAGGACATCATGCACACAAAGGAGAGAGAGACAAGAGGTGAGCTGCTGAATCTCCTGGAGAATTTGTGAATCTATTAGAGAGTATGATCCTTGTGGGATCAGCTGTAAGTGGTAAGTTTAGCAGCTCAGTGAACACATTGTCATTGCAGCTGGGATCCTTGTCTCTGTCATTTGTTACACTCATCATGGCAGAGAAGGGTTTTAGATTTTATGTTTAGTGAGAAGAAATATGCCATTTTTCTTTAAAGTGTACGCTGTACAGTTTTGAGTCCTGCGTCAGTGATTGGAAATAACTTCCCCTTATTATGTCGATTATACCTACATTCTCATATATGCATTTTTAAACAGCAAGCCAACAAATTACCACACAATATAAATCATTTTCCACACAATTAGTTTTTATTTTATTTGGGAGACAGAATATGATCTATGAATGTCATCATCACTGTTGGGCAAGTTACTTCCAAAATGTAGTACATTACATATTACTTATTACTGTATTTTTCAAGTAATAAGTTACATTGCAATATTACTGTCTATATAATGAGTTACACTACTTTTATATTACTTTTGAGTTACTTTCACCAAAATAACTGCAAAATAATGACTAGGTATTTTAAATGCTAAAATGTAGTTTAGTGCAGCAACTGTGTAGGCCCTTAAGCTACTAATTAAGGGATAATGTGCAGCGAGGCAGTCATTATGGGGAAAAGAAGGTGTTATTTTCCCCATAATGACCAAGTCGCTGCACATTATCCCACTTATTACATGGCCACATTCTCAACAAAGTAACGACATGACTCCCAATATTAATTGAAATGCTTTTATGGATTTAGAAAATGTTTTTATTGATTTAAAAAATACTTATATGTATTGGTTTAAATTGACATGCATCCAGTAAGAAAAATAGTCCGTTGTTACCGTTTGAAAAACGTAGCAATGGCAGCAAGGCGGAGCTTTTTGATTACAGATTTGAAAACATCGTTGCTTGCTTTAAAAGTAGCACAATTCATTATGTCAAACCTTGAAAAGTATCTAGATATCCCTGCCCTAATGCCAAAGTAACTGGCAACTGAATCAGGGTTTCCGCTAGGATTTTTTCTCGCCGGTCAAATGTCCGGGCAGAATTTATTTTGTCGGACAAATTTGAAACTTACCGGTCATGTTTCAATAATAATAATAAGAATTGTGTAGCAGAGTTTCCAATAGCTGGTAATTACCAGACTAGGACCGGATATGCTGATGTTTAAAACTCAGTTAAAGTGGACCTATCATGCCTATCATGCCCTATCATTTGAATAATATACTGTAGTAGGACCATACCTATATAAGGCATATTTATACTTTTTATTTTTCAAAATACCAAGCAGATCATGCATTTTAGCCATTCCTATTTTTGCTCAATTTAACACTGTCTTTGCATAGGCTGATTCTGTGAGAACAGTACCATCTAAAGGCCTGGCATATGTACTACAGCGTCTCCAGCGCTTTCGAACGGCAATGTCCGTGGCTGTCTTCTCCTGATTGGTGGAGTTGGCCCAATAGCCGTAGCGCCACTTCTGTGACGTCATAGAAGTGTTCAAATCTGGATCAGACTCTATCAGATCCGTTGCAGACCCTTTTTTTTAAAGAGATTTGGGTATGGAGGAAAATAGAGAGGGTTGTGTTTTCTGACACTTGGTGAGTTCCCTGGAACACCGGAGACACATATTCATGTATAAAAGACGTACAAAAGTGATTTTGCATGATAGGTCACCTTTAATGGGGCTCATTTTTATTTAACTTTGAATAATAACACGGGAGAAACAGAGCCTCTGTCTACTCTCTCCCTCCCTCTCTCTCCTGACAGCCTGTCAGTTTCTCATGCAGCGCGCTAAACAGTGAGCGGGGCTTCAGGTGATAATGCAGCAGCTGATCTGATCTGATCTCTCTCTCACGTCCGGTTACACTTCACTCGCGTTTATGTCCATATCGATCAGATCCAGCTTTCCTGATCGGCCTTTATAGAGAGCACCGATCAAACTATTAAGAGTGAATATCGGCCGATAATGATCGGCTGCCAATCGATCGGAGCATCGGACATTTTGACCGGCAGGTTTTGAATTTACCGGTTTTTATTACATTTTACCAGCTAAAAAACTGGTAATTACCGGCTAATGGAAACCCTGAACTGAATATGTTTTGTCGTTTGATTTCTATGTCTGGACCGCTGCGTAAAAAAGAGGGTTTTCTGCCGGTTACTTTTCCGCCGTTTTCTTGTCGCTCTTGTCCTGTCAGTTCGAAAAGCTAAACTGTATACAGTTAAATCGAACGGACTTCTTTGTGCAGGTGTGAGCGTCCTTAACAACAGTCAATAAGTCCTTGACAGCAGTCTGTCTGTTCTATTTCATCCTTACTGACCCCCAGAGGCGGTGCTTAGCACTGAATATCTTCTGTCTCGCGAATGCGCAGGTCGAATATTTATATGAATAAAGTCACGTGTGACCTCGTTTGACCCCGGAAGGCATAAGTTCCGGTGTTGTCAACGAGTTCAGTCCTTTTTCATCTTCCAGCTGCACAGGTTACTACTTTATGAGTAGAAGCCATCTAGCTTATTGAAAATTAGATTCTAGCTCATCGCTACATGTAGCCTTGTGATCGTCTCGATCGGAGCTGCGGGCTAGAAAACGCTCGCCCTCCAAAGGTTTTGTGACACATTTGTAACGCTGTGCCAACTTGGGCAAGCACGCAGGGTTGGAAAGGGAGAGAGAGAGGCAGAGAGCGTTTGCAGCGGTCTGTTTTCACACAGAGCCGGAGTTTGTGAGAGAGCCGTCTTGAGTCAATTTCTCTTCAAAATATAATTGATTGCCAGCCTCCCTTGTCCCTGGCTGGCTTGCTAGCTCGTTGGTAACGTAACTGATGTCTTCTAATGTGCCTGCATCTGGCGCTGAGTTGCCATATTCCTTTCATGAACCGCTTCCTGATATCCATTGTTGCAGATAAATATAAATGATAATATCCAAACTAACCTAGCAAGAGTAAACTCAGGCTGCGGCAGACAGGCTGCTGTGCCGCATCTCACTCAAAAACCCACACGACTCAACCTCAACCCAGCGAAAAACCTCTCGCGAAAAAGTCTCGTGCGCAGCCTTTCATTCAGAATTTCATAGCAAAATAAAAAAATGATATTAAACTAGGGCCGGGACTCGATTAAAAAAATTAATCTAATTAATTTGAGGTTTTGTAATTAATTAATCGCAATTAATCGCATTTTTAATCACATATAAATATTTGACCTGAGAACAGTGAGAAGATGTCAATAAAGTGTGCCGTCACACAGAGGTAATTTGAATTGCTTACCGAGGTCCAATGATCCCCAGTCAGGGCAACACATTTGGCTTTCTCCAATAAATTCTCTTTATCTTCCTTTTCATTGTCATAAAGCTGCTGGATTCTTTTTGTCACTGTCTTTCTGCATGGCAGCTCATATGTTGTGTCAGACGATGCAATCTGTAGTAACTTTTGCAGCCCCTTATCTTCTACCACTCCAAGTGGTCTACAGTCGAGTGCAATCCAGTGAGCTGGTTATTTTTTCAGACGTGGACTTAGTTATCCTGGCCCTGAAACCAGTCATCTGGTTGAGTGTGGGTTGGGTGTGGGTCATACTTGTCAACCCTCCCGATTTTCGCGGGAGACTCCTGATTTCATTGCCCTCTCCCGGTTTCCTCACTGGGTCATATTTCTCCCGCATTTCTCCCGATTTCTGACAAAATCAGACTGTTTCCACTCGGACTTTAATACAGCTACACCATTGTTTGGATTCCATGGTAACACGTCTCTTTAGTAGCGCGCGCAACTCAAAGTCTGAGAGGGTGAGGCAGATCTTCACAGAAAACAGAACAAGAATCGAAAACTACTCTACTCTCTGCTCACTCCTTTCCTGTAAAATGCAGGTCCAGTTCACACATATGCTCCATCAAGGCAGTGCCACTTACAACTACAATAAGCATGTTAATGTTAATCTAACAGCTCCGGCGATCCACTAGCACCCCCGCTCCACCCCCCCCCAAATTTTGCATTTTGAAATGCTCCCGATTTCTGAGGGCAACTATGGTGTGGGTCCTTGTACTCGGAGTCGGGCTAACGGTCCACGCTAGCTTCCACGCTAGCTGCTATATGTTTTGCATTGAGGTGATACTTGAGGGTTGATGTGCTGCGGTGATATGCGAATTCCTTTTTGCATAATTTGCATACAACCGTGCTCTTATCGACGCTTCCATCCGTCCGTTTTTAAAACAAAATGTCCCATCCAAGGGGCCAACCAAAGCGGTCTCATCAGCTTCTTCATTCATGTTTGACTATTGTTCACTGTGGTTCTTCTTCTTCGTCTTCTTCTTCTCTTTAATGGCGAATCGCTTCCACTTGGAGCATATATCGCCACCTACTGTTTAGTTATTAAATGTTCATACTAAATCCTTGTCCTCAGACCAGTGCTTTTGAGGAATTTGAAGATCAGCTTGTTTGCTTCATTTCTTGATTTACTTTCAAATATTGCCTTGAAATCCATGTCCTTGATGTTGAGTTGTTCCAGTGCAGTTTTCAGAATGAATCTTTGTCTGTTATAGTCCGGGCAGCTGAAAAATACATGATGTATTGTCTCTGGTTGTTGGCAACCATCACAATTGCCATTTGGATGTTTTCCAATCAGATGCAGTGATGAGTTTAGTCCAGAGTGTCCCAATTTTATCCTGCTGTTGATGCTCTGCTCTCTTCTACTACTCCCCCAAGTGCTTCCTGTTCCTACTTCCCTTTGTATCTGATATAAATGTCTTCCTTTGGTGTTACTGTCCCATAGTTTTTGCCATTGTTGCTTGATAACCACTTTAGTAAAAGATTTGACTTCTGCTCTACTGATGGGTACCATAATATCAATCTGGTTTGCTTTCAAACCACATTTTGCCAGTTGATCCACTACTTCATTCCCTCTAATGCCCACATGCGCTGGAACCCACACAAATTGAACAACAATTCCCAGATGAACTAACCTAAACATGCTTTGTAAAATTTCATGTAAAATATCCTGACGACATTCTGAAGAGAAGTTGTTTATACTCTCCAGAGCTGCACTGGAGTCAGAGCAAATGACCACTCGCATTGGCTGTATTTCCTCTACCCACTGAAGTGCTAGAGAGATAGCCATCATCTCTACTGTATATACTGCAATTTGATCACTTGTACGCTTTCCCACTTTGACTTTTAACTCAGGAACATAAAATGCACAACTCGTTAGACCATTTTCTGGATTTTTGGATCCATCAGTAAATATTTTTATAAAGTGCCCATATTGTTCATGTAGAACAGTGTTCACATAAGCCTGTACATTGAATTTGTTTTTCATTGAATGTACCCGTTTCAATAGTGATAAATCTACTATAGGTTGAGGTAGCAACCATGGTGGAACAGCTGATAACAACACCGTCGGACTAATATTCCATTCCTTAGCTTTGAATTCCTTACATATTTCCGAAACACAAAAACAAAAACTTTCTTTTTTTATTTTGTTACTTTCCCAACTTGTTTGTACAGTTTGTTTAGTAGGGTGAGTATCTTTATGACCCTGTAGATTTGCCCAGTAATGAACAATTAACTGCTTTCTCCTCAAAGAAATAGGTACTTCTCCGACCTCTACCTGAAGTGCCGACACTGGTGTAGATCTTACTGCCCCACAGCATATCCTTAGTGCTTGTGCCTGGACTCTATCTAATTTTTGAAGAGAAGAGTATGCAGCTGACCCATACACTATTAAACCGTATTCTATGGCTGATCTAATTAAGGCCGTGTATACGTTCCTCAAAGCAGCTTTATCAGCCCCCCACTTAGTGCCTGCCAAGCACCTCATAACATTTAAAACCCTTTTACATTTATCTACGACTTTATCAATGTGAGTACTCCATGTGACTCTCTCGTCCAACCATATTCCCAGAAATTTAAATGTCTTCACTTTCTTTAGATCTTGTCCATAAAGTTTTAACCTAACCTCCTCACCTATCCTTTTCCCCGTAAAAAATAAAGTTTCAGTTTTTTCCACCGACAATCTAAACCCCCATGTCAGAGACCAGCTTTCAATTTCCCTAATGGCTTCCTGAATCTTAGCTACAATATATTTTACATTTCTGCCCCTTTTCCAAATAGCTCCATCATCTGCAAAAAGTGACTTACCAATATCAGATCCTACTTGTGTATATATATCATTGATCATGATAGAAAATAAAAGAGGACTGATGACACTCCCCTGCGGGGTTCCATTTTCAACTTCATGCCTTCGAGAATATGACTTGCCAACTCGGACTCTGATGGCACGGCCAAACAAAAAATACCTAATCCAATTATATACATTACCTCCCAGACCCATAATGTCCAGTTTTATTAATAATCCTTCCTTCCACATCATATCGTAAGCTTTTTCCACATCAAAGAATACAGCTACAACACACTCCTTGTTCGCTTGGGCTTTCCTGACTTCAGACTCCAGGCACAGCAGTGGATCTAAAGTACTCCGCCCTCTTCTAAACCCACTCTGATAAGGAGTCATTAGTTCATTTTTCTCAATGTAGTATGTTAGCCTTTCTGTTATCATTCTTTCCATAACTTTACACAAGTGTGATGTCAGAGCTATAGGTCTATAAGTGCCTGGACTGGTTGGATCTTTCCCAGGTTTCCTAATAGGAATAATGACTGACTCTTTCCATATTATTGGCAGCTTCCCTTTCTCCCAGATCTTATTGTACATCTCCAGCAGCTTTCCTAATGCAAAATCACTTAATTTGGTCAACATTATATAACATACATTATCTTTCCCAGGAGCAGTCATTTTACACTTACTTAATGCTCTTCTCAACTCTTGAATAGAGAAAGGTATATTTACAACACTCTGCGACGAATGTCTTTCTTCATATACATTAGGATGCTCATCTAACACTTCCTGCCTCCTGATCTTACCTTCTTCTGTCAAATTTTCCGAAGAATGAACTTTGACAACATTTTCAGCTAGAATTTCTGCCTTCTCCAAAGCACCAGTGGCAACTTCCCCTCCAATCTCTAATACTGGCAGGTTACTCTGATGTCTTATTCCCCTCATCTTCTTAATCATTCCCCATACTTTATCTAATGGTGTAGTTCTCCCAATACTTGAACAGAATCCTCTCCAACACTCACTTTTTGCTCTTTTAACAATGTTCCTTACCTGAGCCTGTGCCTTTTTATATTCTAATAAATTATGTAATGAATGTGTCTTTCTTAGCTTTCCAAACAGCCCGATTTTGTTTCGGATTGCATCATTACAGTCTTTGTTCCACCACGGTACCATCTTAACACATTTACCAAGTTTCCCAGTTTTATTCCCAATAGTTTGATTAGCGCTTTTAATTATATTTGAAGTAAATTGCTCATTTATTTCATCAATACTTTCTGCCATATCAATCTGATCCAATTCATTATTGCACAATTTAGCAAACATCTCCCAATTTGCTTTAGAAAAAGTCCATCTCATGATACCGTCTAGCTCAACCACATGATTTATATCAAACTTGATTATAATTGGAAGATGATCACTCCCAATACTGTTATTTGTCAATACTTCCCAACTGCTACCAGAAGCTAATTCACTTGTTACAAGAGTTAGGTCGATCGCAGACTCTGTTCCATCTCTAAAATTGATCCTTGTACCTTGCCCATTATTTAAACAAACTAATTCCTTTGCCTCCATTAAATCCTCCACCACCTGTCCGTTGTAATCTGTTGATCTCCCTCCCCACATTGTATTATGTGCATTAAAATCACCACACCATATTATTTCATTTCCTTGGCAAAGACTGTCTAATTCCTCTATTCTGAGTTTATTACATGGATTATAAAAATTCAGGACACTAATTTTCCTTTTATTAATCCAAACTTCTACACCCACTATTTCTAAATCATGACTGTTCTTAAAAGTTAGCTTACTATAAGACATGACTTCTCTGATAAAGATTGCACATCCCCCTCCCTGGCCATCATTTCTATCTTGTCTTATAGCAGTATATCCCCCAATTATGAAGTCCAAATGAGTCTTCAGCCATGTTTCTTGAATACAAATAACGTCTGTTTTTTCTTTTAACTGATATATATAGGTCTTGAATTCTTGTCCATTTGCAATAAGGCTTCTAGCATTCCATTGCAGAAGGAGAAAAACCATTCATCTACTCAATCTGTGAATCATCATTATTGGTGGCTAGCATTTCATGTATCATTTCAACGGTTATATCCTTTATCCCCAAAAATTCACCTGCTGCCTCCACTATTGTTTTCAGTCTTGACCTCTTTTTTGTCTGTTGTAACGCAACATTCACCACTTTTCCAATAAAGGCCACAAACTTGTACTTATTAACAATCAATGCATCCTCTCCTATCACACACTTATGTGAACACTTTGTGGAGCTTTCCTTTGCCTGTGGGAGTTTGGGAAAATCTTTTGAAGAGAAAATACTTGATGCTACTTGGGATTTCCTAGCTATGTTTAGTGAAACCTTTTCTGTTGCTTCAGCATATGAGACTTTATTTTGCACTTTGTATCTCTGCACCTCCTTGGCCTTTTTCTGCACTTCACAGCCCTGATACGCAGCACTATGTTCCCCACCACAGTTACAACATTTCACCTTAGCACCTGCAGTACAACTACCATATTCATGTTCCCCCGCACATGTTGGACACCTGGGCTTAGTTGCTTTGCACTTGTCTGCCACATGCCCAAACCTTTGGCACTTAAAGCACTGCAGAGGTTTAGGGATGAATTCTCTTACTGGAAAGCTCATGCAACCGATCATTACCTTCTGTTGCATTGTTTCTTCAAACTGAAGAAGAACAGACAAACTATCCACTATCTTACCTTGATACCTAGTAGGAAGACGCTTTACTACAGTCACTTTCCCCCCTTTAATTTCCTTCTTGAGTTCTTCTATGCCTATTTCTATGGGAACTCCACTGATAACTCCAAGTATTTTCCGATTTGCTCCAGGAACATGGCATTTAATTCGAACTTCATTCAGGGTCTTCATTTTCAGTAACTTTTCCTGTTGTCTTGCATTAATCAACTCAACCAACATCCGTCCTTTGCTCAGAAATCTTGCTTGTTTTATCGATCCAATTTCTTTGTGAATTGCTTTAGTCAGGGCCACTGGATGTAGCTTAGCTGCGGATTGCTCACCAAACTCCACAATCACTTTCCACTCTTCATTCTCAATCCTTTTCTTTACTTTCTTCAATTCATTCTGTGAATCAGATTCACTAAGACTGTCACTTGACATGTCTATCTTCTTTCTTGAAGTCTTTTTCCTTACTTCATTCCATCCTCCTTCAGATGCACTTTCCATATCCTCCTCTCCAGGACTCAAAGAAGCCATTCCACCAGCTGCTCTCAATCTCGCACTCACTTCAACGTTCACTCCTATCTCCGTCTACTCAGTCTCAGCACGTGTGTCCGCTCTGGTCAGGATCCCAAAAGCCACTCCACCATCAAAGCGTTCACTGTGGTTTGTTGTTGTCTGAAGTCATGAACGTTAGTTGGTGCTCCAGTACAATCGGTACTTCTGAAACTCATCCAGTGAGAAACGTTCCGCAGGGCAAAAATAAGTGCGATTAAAATGCGTTAATTTTTTTAACGCGTTAATGTTTGTGTAATTAATTAATCTTAATTACCGCGTTAAAGTCCCGGCCCTGTATTAAACTAATCTTTCAACATAGTTTAAAACTAAAATAAATATTAGGACAAAGCCCTACAAATAACAACAATAAACATAATAATAAAACAATTAAAATGTTGTATTCAGCCCTGATTAAAACAGCGGGCCCAAATCCTGGATGGGCGGAAGATAGGTCGCTTTTTCTGTCAATCAAGTAAACTGCTGAATTAAGTGGCAGGGAGGCCAAGGGAGGAGGGGGTCAAAACCTGTTTTGTCTATTTTAACAATAGACAAAACGCCCCCCCAGAGCCTCCAGAGGTCGGGGGGCAAGGTACTGAGGGTCTGGGGCCTGCTGTCGGTTATTTCTCCCAGCAGCAGCTCAACTACTGGGTAGCTCAAGCTTCAGACTAGTGTTAATTTTGTCAGCTATTTTTTAATTTAGTTTTAGTCTTAGTCCTGTGTTAAATTTCCTTTTTAGTTTTAGTCATATTTAGTCACCTTCATCCTGTTTTTATTTAGTCAAGTTTTAGTCGACTAAAAGTCTGAGCACTTTAGTCTTATTTTAGTCGACTAAAACAGTAAATATTTTAGTCAAGATTTAGTCGACTAAAAGTCTGAGCATTTTAGTCTTATTTTAGTCAAAGAAAACTAATTATTTTAGTCTACTTTTTGTCAATGAAAACTGTTGAGTCTTTTTTAGTCATCAGATTATATAGAACATTTCAGTCAAACTAGTCTAGCCAAAACCAATAATTTGTCATTTTAGTCAAACTTATTTCACAATAAGATTATATCTTGTCCTTATTTGATAAAAAACACAGGTTGATTAAGAATGCAGCTTTGCAGAGAGTATCAGGTCAGGTTTGTGGTGTTTTTGCCAGCTGTGTTATGGCCACATTGCTTCCCTTCTGATAAAACAATGCATTCGCTTTTTTCCTCCGCCTCATTGTAGTGAAAATGTGCCCAAATATCACATTGTTTCTTTCTCCCAAGCAGTGGTGGCTTTAGACTTTTTCGTTGTCAGTCATTTTGACGGACAGGATTGTAACATTTCCGTCATAATCCATTATTACCCGTTGAGTGCACAATTTATCACTCACTTTATCACTCACTCGCGCTGACCACTGCTCCCAAGCCCTGTTGTTGCCATTTTATTTTCTGTTAAATAAGGTTTGTTAGATCCGAGTCTTCCTGACAGTTCACAGTGTGCCGCTGCCCGGTGTAATTCAAATGTACCGCCGCGCGCAGCACAGAAATACAGCTTCTGCCCAGCCGCAGATGTAAAAATGTATACCAGCACTACTGGGGGAAGATAACTTCGACAATAAACCTGTTAAGGTGGACCGCCTACACAGGGTCCGTGTACGGGCAGCAGCAACAGATGGCCCTCCTCGTCAACTGATCGCCCGCATCCATCATGACTCAGTAAAGGAGCTGATACTGAGACTTTCCTCACACAAGTTCCCTTTACAATATGAGGGAGCACGCATCTTTATTTTCCCGGACCTGGGCCCAGCAGTGATGAAACAACGGCAGCAGTTCAACAACACCAGGACCAGGTGCAGGTCCGCGGGGGTGAGATGCAGGTTCCGTCACCCGGCTACATTCGTTATCTCAGTCGGCGAAGATAAGCGGACGTTTAACAAGCCGAAGGATGCCGAGAAGTTTCTGGATGACAAGCAAGTGTCACGTTAGACCAGCTAACCAGGATTAAGGACAACGATGATAGTTAACTTTAAAGCTGAGACGCATTTGATTACTCTGTGCAGGTGAGGAGGAAGCGGACATGTACGTGTTCTATTATGGTATGTTACGAGCTCAGGAAGTTTGGACTTGGGGGTGTTAGTTTTCAGAGGGGAGTGGGAGGAGGGAGGCAGAGGGCCCCGGAGGACAGCGCAGTGTTTAGTTTGTATTGTTCATCAGCGGCAGTTCATATACTAGGTTTTTGCAATTGAATGGCGGTTTGTGTTTTTTCTTCTTTGCATTACAATTGGTTACATGTTTTCACAATAAGTTATCACATAAGCATGGGGATTTGTCATGTCATTGAATAATGGTGATATCACAAGGATAGTAAGCTGGAACGTAAGAGGTTTGAATCACCAAGTTAAGAGAGGGAAGATAATGGCACACTTGAAACGTTTGAAAGCTGATGTTATGTATCTTCAAGAGACACACATTAAGAATACGGCTAAAGACAAACTACGTATGGGATGGGGACCACGTATATACCAGTCAAACTATGGTGCTAGAGCTAGAGGGGTAGCCATTATCATTAAGAAAAATGTTTTGTTTGAACATAGGTGTACAGTCAGTCATCCAAATGGCAGATTTATAATTGTATCAGGCACACTCAACTCTGCCCCCGTCACGTTGATTAATGTTTATGGTCCAAACTTTGACGACCCTGCATTTTTTCAGACAGTTTTGAATGGAATTCCAGATGTTGGCAACACAAACATTATAATAGGAGGGGACTTTAATTGCGTCTTGGACTCTTTGCTAGATAAGCAATCCCAAAGGTCGTCCGTGAACAGTAAATCCAGCGAGGAGTTAAAAAATACTATGCATAACCTACATTTAGTTGATATTTGGAGGCTACTTAACCCTACTGCCAGAGACTATTATTTTTTCTCTCCTGTGCATAAATCCTATTCAAGGATTGACTTCATGTTGTTGGATACTAAGCTGATCTCTAGTGTGGCGACTACACAATACCACAACATCTTGATCAGTGATCATGCTCTCATGTCACTCGATATCAGATTCAACAACCATAAAAGCAAACACACCTGGAGATTCGACAACACAATTTTAAAAGAGAAAGGTTTTCTAAAATATATGTCGGTCAGGCTGCCTGATATTATAGCTACAAACGATACAGGTGATGTGGATGATTCAGTATTATGGGAATCCATTAAAGCAGTGCTTATGGGCAGCATCATATCCTATATAGGTGGTAGGAGAAAACAAAGAGAAAGGAGGTTAGTGGAGCTAGATGAAGGTGTGTCTGAGCTAGAACGTTCATACAGAGCCTCCGGAGACCCCGACACATTAAACTCTATAGTTTCCCAAAGAGATGAATATAACACAATTTTATCCGCTCAGGTTAGTAAACAGATGAACAGAATTAAACAGACGCAATTTGAATTAGGAGACAAACCTCAGAAATTGCTGGCACGACAGCTGAGACAGGCACAAGCCTCCTGGGCAATTCTGAGAATAAAATCAGACATGGGCACGGTCCTCACTGACCCTAAAGAAATAAATGCACGTTTCATGGAATTCTATTCAAATCTGTATAAGTCCAATGGTAATCGGGACACAGATGCAATTAAGTCATTTCTCTCTGAGCTGAACTTGCCTCATCTCAACGGTGAAGCAATAGCGGATCTAGACAAAGACATCTCTATGGAAGAGATAATAAAAGCAATTAGTGAATCTCCAAATAATAAGGCACCTGGCCCTGACGAATTCACTATAGAATTTTACAAGTGCTTCTCTAAGGAACTATCCCCACTGCTTCTGCGTATGTTTAAACATGCAGCGTCAAATGGCCGAATGCCTCAAACGCTCTATAATGCAAATATTTAATTGATCTTGAAAAAGGGCCGGAATGAGCTGGAAGCCTCATCTTACAGACCTGTGTCACTGATCCCTAATGAAACAAAGTTGATTAGCAAAATTCTAGCTAACCGATTGAAGCTTTATATCCAGACGATTGTACACCCCGATCAAACAGGCTTTATTCCCAATAGGCATATCCAGCGCCGTATAGATAGAAGAGTTACGACAGCGGAAGTCCAAAAACGGTTATCGTCACGTGGTTCATGCAGACGAGAATCGTTCCCCGGAAGTTCATGGCGGGCAATGTGAATGCATTGATAACAGGAGATAGAACTTCGACTTTTGGTAATTATTAGTGAATAAAGGTTTTGATTTGCAATATCTATACAACAAATTGACATGTGTATGTATTTACATCAATATGTTTTAAAAAATAAAATAGAATTTGCTAATATTAAGTGATAATATTAGGATTAGTGTGAACAACTAGTTTACATGTTAGGCTAACAGTGCCTTGGTTAAAGAGCCTGTTGCTGTTTATTTATAGCTTTGAATTCTTTAAAACCCATATTATCTTCTTAAACTTGTATGGTAGTCAGGAGCAACACTTTCTAATGTTTATTGATATATTTAGAGGGAGGGGATCTAAAGGAATGCTTCAAAATTCAGATTAGATTAATTTCTACCATTTTCTTAAATTCATGGTAGTTTCAGTAATCCCATGGTAATTGAGGACACAAGTTATCGAAATGACTAATGTCATCTTTATGGCTTTCAGAAAGGACAGGAGACCGACAGGTGACTATCAAAGGACTAGCAGCAGCAGCAGCAGCATGATGATGATGTTAAATGTGTTGTTTTAGGAACATCCATTGCAAATACATGGAATTCAATAAACATTGAATAGCATATCATGCAGTTTGTCTGTGCCTTTTCCTCCGTGTTGTCCTGGTTTGCTGTGCTGCCTCCTAGTCGCCACCATGGTTTGCTGTGCTGCCTGGGGATGCTCAAATCGCTCCGAGAAAGGAGTACGAATGTACGGCTTCTCCACTGACACAGAGCGGAGGAAAAAATGGCTGGCTCAAGTCAGCAAGAGCAATTTCACGACCAACAGCAAAAAAATGTGTGAGGATATTATATACAAACACTGCATTTGCACTTTTTCACAAAACGGAAACCACACCATTGGGAAAGCTTAATGTTTTGTTTAATACAAAAAAACAGGGAAAGGCTTGAAAAACACAGAGTTGAGACTCAGGGTGCAGGGTGAGGGTCTCAGTGCAGGTATTCAGGCTCCATTGAATCCCCCTCTGGTTCTTGTGCTGAAAGAGGGAGTAACAGACAGGAGAAAGGGTTATACACACCTATATAGCACACCTATTGGATGGGAAATTGCCTTGGGGAGATAAGGTGTGGTCTTTGTTCCCAACTGAAGTTATGGAACTTTATTATTTGTGAGTTTAACAAAGTATGACAAATGGCATCAGTAACAGATGTGATATTAATTTCTATAAAGTTGTCTCACATTCTTGGTCATATTTTATATACAGTATGTAATGAGTATAACATGTCCAGTAAGTATAAAGTGTTTCCTAATACTGTGTATTCAACCACTATGGAATATGTATGTGGGCAGACAAAACTGAGTTGTTCTGTGTGTGAAGTAACCTCAAGTCACTCCGCAGGCACATTTTGATGCAGACCAGTTTGTCAAGACAAAAAAGGGCAAGACTAGGCTGAGAGCAGAGGCTGTACCCACCATCTTCGTGCATCGCCCTGTGGTCAAAAACAGAAGGGCCCCTGCACCACGATTCACCCCGTGACCTGTATCTACAAAGCCCATAGCTCATGATCACAGCTATAGTGTGAAAGGTGACACAGGTATAATAAGTATGAACTCTTAGTAACAAAAGTCATATTTCTTATTTTTAAGTGGTATAATATTTTAAATGTTCGAAAATTTACAGTGCCATGTCTTATGTCCGTAACATCACTGCCCCTCCACCCGTAACATCACTGCCCCTCCACCCGTAACATCACTGCCCTCCACCTACCAGCACCCAGCCAGAGGAGCGCAAACAACAAAAACAAGCAAGGTGTCCCGTCATGTACCTGGAAGTTTGGGTTGGCAAAATGGAGTGAGAGGGAGACTTGAAAAACCTTGGTGGCTCTCTACTCATGTTGTTACAGTTGTCTTGGTTACACCTCTCAAGTTTTTTTTGTGCCATTTCTACATCTTTAGAAAATATGAAATAAAAAATTGAAGTGAAATCAACCTCTTCTCTGGAGAACAAACTTTGATTTCTCTGTCTTGTGAGTTTGCAGTCTTGCTCCTCCACCTGTAACATCACTGCCCCTCCACCTGCCATACAGTAGGTTACTAAAAAGATTACTTATATAATACAGTGATAGAATACATGTTTAGTATGCTTACTTATATTAAAACAGTAGTATTAAACTTACCTTGTGTTTTCACTCTCACTTAAGTCCCTCTCCCTTTGACATCAATCCAGAATAAGCTGAGCTGGAACATTATACAGACAGGTAATAATCAACATAATCACAAGGACACAATATGGCTCTGCTAAAAACACTCACTCTTACACGCACCAAACTTTATATTTATCTAATATTTAACTCCCTCCACCCCCGCATACAATCCCGTTTATAAGCCCCTCTTCTCTAATTCAACAATGTTGGACGAAATGACATTAAGAGAACGGAATTTACAATTAAAAGGCTGTTCAACGTGTGCTGCTAACTTGATCCGGTAGCTTTATCTGTTATCTGTAAACGTTCCCTAAATCTACTAGTTTAGGGATAATCCACTGACATCCTTTAATACACATGTTAATTTGAATCAGATGTACTGATAATATCCGCAATATAAATCTTTAAACTTCTTCTTACCTTTCAAAAGTCCGTCACGAACGGTCTATTATGCTACAACTCTACTGCGCTGCTAGCCTTGGCGCTAACTTCTGGGGAACGATTGAGAGGCTCCACGATCGGCCATTGCTGTAAAAAAGTGGTCCATTGGAGTGAACGGAGATGACATAACTCTCAGTCTATACGGCGTGTTGGAGATTTAGAGGATGTTGAAAACCAACCTCGTCTCCGCGTGTCGTTTGACAAGCTGGGTGAATTCGGGAGAAGAGAGGGATTAAGAAACACCAGAATACAAGTTAAACAATAATCCTGCTTTAATGATATACAGTAACGATACAAATACAAAGAAATCACGAAGCACTCTGCAGAGTACTCCGGGCTCAGGTTCTACCACGTGTGTGAGACAGGTCTCAGGAACGGCTGGTGAAAAACAAGAGCGCGAACCAAAGGAAAACACAGTCTTTCATACTAAAACACAGGAGGAGGAGGTGTACGTGCTTTCCCCCAGAGGTCATCTTATTGGCAGAGACCAACACATGGCCTGTCGCACCCAATCAGTGCGACACAGCAGCTTGTAGCCAGCACACACACATCTCCTTTATGGCCCTTGGTCCCTGTGTCCATCTTCCCGCCTCCTGACTGCCACACACAAGTTAAAAGTATGTTTTAAGATATAGTTGTTATAGTTGGCTAAATATACGTAATACATGTTAATTACTTTCATATCAATAACAACGAGGAACACATTACCTATGCTCTTAAGCAGTATTAGAGATGCTTTTCAAATAGTCAAACTTCTCACAGGCTTACCTATGGCCCTTCCATTTGTTTGAGCTATTGTTCACATCTTTACTTCAAATAAAAGGTTTCACATTGTATATTTCCAGCTTCCTTTACACATACTGCTATTATTAACACAAAGTAACTAACCACACACCTCTATTGAAAACAAGTCGATTCCCCTGACAATTGACATGCTGAAACTCCTGGAATGCGTCCCTCCCCCACCTCTCTCGTCCCTGTCATAAAAAACTGCTTCCATTTCATATAGAGTAATGAAAGATGTTTAAGCTAATTTCTCCACAATGTTTGTAGCCATTTAGTACCCACACATGAAAGAATAAGAACAGAGGTATAGTTGACCAGTAATCATGTAGCATTTATATTTACTTCAATGAAAACACATACACATCTGCTACAAGATTGTGTCACACACACCCTTTTTTTACGAGGGAAACATTCCAGAGCCTTGGCCTTTCACCTCAATATATTGGGGGAGGAAAGGATACTTTGTCCCTTCAAATTTAACACACATGAACATATATAAGGTGACACCAAAATGAATATACCAGATTTTACTTTCCTGTCATACCCCGTTACTTTAATCCTTCAAATAATTCAAATAATCCTTCAATTCCCCCTTTTTGGTCTCGCATTAACGAGACCAACACACATAAGACATTTGAAACAAACTACTGTCATTCTTTGATACTGTGTCTGTCCCTCTTCATTAAACCTTTGAGAACAGAAAACAACCTCCAATGACAGTGAAGAAACTATCAGAGTGAGAGCCTGAGTGCCAGACAGCAGCATCCTTGCGTGTTGTTGAATCATCAGGGCCCCCCCCCCCCCCCCCTCAGCGGAATACGCCAACAAGGGCAGCTGATAGGGAGGGGGAGATGCGGCCTTTCCTTCAAAGGTGGAACTGATTAATCTGATCAGAGAGAAGTAGACTCCTCTGCTGCCTCGAGAAGTCCCCCAGCCCGCTGACGCCTCCTTCCAAGTCGTCTGCTGTAGGGATGTCCGCGTTGACGATAGCCAGGTCCATCCTGATGTCCTCCAAGGTCCTAGCCGGAGTGTTCCTCGCCGCACACTGGCTCCAGTAGTACCAGATGTCCCCCTTTGCTCCTCGGCGGACGGCATGAGATGTCCTCTGGGTCACTCTGTAGAGGCCGGAGAACCTGGGGTTGAGTCACGTAGGCCTGACGACCTTCAGCCAGACGAACTCCGCTGTGTCGGCCTCCTGCTCCTCGGGTCCCCCTTTTGGCGTCAGCAACCTGTGTGGAGAAATCTGATACCCACCCCTCAAGTCTACGCTCAGTGCTTCTGGGCCCTCAGGTGTTTGACCCACCACTGGTAGGCCACTTCAGAATTCTAATACTTGGCCTGTGTCAACAAAATAAACCCCAACATCTTCAGGTGAACTAAATAACATATCTCAATAGCTCTGAATTCCTGACAAGCATCTGTGTTATTATAAATGAAATCCTTGAGATCCCATTTAAAATATAAATATAATATGAACTGCTAATGTTTCTGGTAATGGAACAAACTAATGTTATGGATTAAAAACAACTAAAATCATGATACTGACAAAGTGAATAATTTCCAGGCGAGACTGCTTCTACCTGTCAGTGCTTGGATATTATCAAGCTGAAAAATGAATACAGAAATCCAACATACTGTCATCAACTGTCTTTCCATTATGACTTTAAATTAAATGTACATCCCCATAATGATCTAAACAGTCTATGGCTTTTACTTCTTTACCAGGCTAGTTACAAGATGTTGTCTAAATTAAATTCTATCTCATTACATTACTATGTTTTAACTTAGCTGTAATATGTTCTTTCTACATTTCAAACCTCAGTTACTTTAATACCTGTTGAAATATTACAAAATTGTTTTCATTATCACAGTTCACCTTCTCATTCTCATCCTGGAATTACCTCTCTCAGTAGCCCCTTGGCCACTGATTCTGCATCTGTGTTACCTGTTATAACTCAATCAATATTAGAAACATGTCAACATTCATCAAACAGTATCTTATCCCCAGATATGGAGCAGGTTAAATCTAAAACTGTCAATCAATGGTCAGATTGAACATCTGAGTTGGGGCGGCAGGTTTCTTCCAGTCCCTAAATGAAAATATCCCACACTCCCCCTTTTTACACATGTAAACATGTGTAATAAAATCCTGTATGGGAAGAAAACCTTCAGGTAACCAGTGGTTATAAGAAAATACCAAACATCATTCACAAAAGTATATCCATCACTTTTCACAATAAACACTCCAGGGAAAATAAGTGTTCATTTCCAGCTGGCAGTCCTAAAAGAAACAGAATCTTTAGATTTTAGTTTGAGTTTTACATTTGCAAACCGCCAACTCCTGTGGCAATTAGAAACGGGTCACATGTGCATTTTTCCAAATGCGTGGAATTGTAGGAAACCTGTGTTTCCCATGGAGCTCCAAAATAATGTATTAGTCCAAAGACATGCTCGGTTAGTTATTGTTTTAGAATCATGCAGTTACACTGATCACATGCAGAAATTCATTCACACCCACACTGTCAGGTTGTAAAGTCAAGTTTGGTCAGCCCCAGAGTCTGTCATTGATAGTGCTTTTCTCAAGTCACACTGTCAGTCAGGGTCAAAGGTCATTTGGTCTCAGTTTCATTGGCCATGTGTCGTGCTCTGCAGAGACTTTGATATTTCAGCAAAGGCCAGTATCCTCTGTCTACAAAAATCAGTCATATATGGAGCGCCATCATTTATCAATTCACGATTACCACCTTAAGTCAGATATCTCTAACTTGTCATCGGGACGGCTGCTTCCCACATTTCCTGCAACTTGGTACAAAACTCACTTCATAATAGTACTACTACTACTGCAATTTATTTACAACTAAGTAGTATTAAAATGTCTAAGAAATCTAATTCAGAAACTTGTGTACATAACTATTATCTTAAGTCAAAACATCACTAGGATCTGTGTAGCTCTGCATTTCATAGCTCATTATACTCATTTATCTTCAATTCCGGTCTACTTAAGAACAATGTTAAACTCTTTAGCAGTGTGTGGAACCCTGGGTGTCCGAACATGCAACCATCACCCTTTACTCTATCAAGGATTAAAAACAGTTTCCATCCTAAAGCCCTCCTATGGTAATAACTATGCCACAATGGTGAAATCAATATTGTAATAAATGAGATCACTGCTTTATTCACACATGAATAAAAATCTCTTGAAGAATAATTTATTAATATGATGGAAAGATTGAAGAATATGGTTCTACACTGTGCTACTCCAAAACACCCCCTGCTTAAAGTGTAGTGCATATTTCCCTCATGTCTCCCCCTTTAACCCTCAGTGTGTTTTTAGGATGATCTTCTCATTTTACATTAATAGTTTCCTCTTTACTGCTATTTTGAATTTACCAATCGATTAATTCATGGTTAATACCTCTTTTTATCTTTACTTATTTATCAAGTCAATTCAAGTTCTTTAAATGTGGTGTCTTCTATGCGCGTTTTGTGAATAAGTGTGTTTATGTGTAAACTCACTCATTCCCGTTCTCCTTTTCTCCTCCCCTGGTTGTCTCAAGCCGTGACCCCGACCTCCTCACTTCAAATCGACTATGCCAACTCCTCTGATTCTGTCTTCTCTTCAGTCCATCAGCTCTTGAATCCATCCGCTGTAACTGTTTTAGGCAGCTGTTGGCCCAGTCACATCTGCAGCCCACATCATGCCACTGTTCTTGCACTGCTTTGCATTTCATCTCCCCTTTACAGCCTCTCTGCTGCTTCATGGAGGGCGGATTCTGCTCTCATGTCCCCCACTCTGCTCCTGTGCCAAATCTCGTGGCTCAGCTTCATGCCCTGTCTGAGGGACTGATGAGAGTATTTCTGTATGTCAGCAAGCGGTTTGGTTCTGGATGCCTCAGGTGGAGACGGTTCAGCTCCGCTTCTCTGTCTGTTTGATGGAGAAGGAGGAGCCTCCTTTTGGGTTGGGTCTTTTGTCTGCTTGGAGGGACGGGGTCGTAGCCTTTCTAACTCAGAGGGGGAGTCCAGGTCCCGGGACGCCTTATCCATAAGAAATCTAGCACACTGAGATTGAATCAATCCAACCCTTTCCACTCTGTCTCTTTCTAATCATACTATATGTCTTAGTTGCTAAATGCCATCTAAACAACACCATTAATGTCTACTAATGATATTACAAAAACTCCCTCTATAAATTGTTTCATCCATTGTTACATATCTACCCAACCTGAGTCTTTCAGGAAACCATTTTCTTCCATAAATTGAAATACCTGTTTCAAGCATTACATATTTCACACACTACGAAAGAACATCTCCATACTTTCTCCAATATTTTAAATCCCACTGTTACTTAGAACAATAGTAAACCTGCAGAGCACACTGATCAGATCACAGTAATATACTTTGACTCAAGTGTAGGCCCATGTCTACTTTCCATTTTACTTATTACTTTTGGTGAATATTTATTTATATTGTCTAAATACCTTGTCTATGATGTGCAAAAAGTTAGAGTATAAAAATGTGTTTTTCTTAATGTATTTACACTCCACGGATTCTTGAGTTTACTCATCTCCTAGTGTTGTCGTTCCTAAAAATGTTAGCAAACACAAAACTCCCACTACAACATTTATAGATAAATTGATCTAGCAAAATGAACTCTTTTCTAATTCAAAATGAGACAAAAGAACAATGATTTGTCTTTCACAAGATGGTGGTCTAACAGAATGACTCTTGACCTCATGGGGTCAAATAGATTTAGCCATGAGGCGGCTGACTTTAAAATGAACTGGGACAAAGAAACCACATGCATGTGGGTACATTATAGTCTAGAAATATAACACAAAACAACACGACTTAAAAATAATAACAATTCAAATGACTTCTGATGAAAAGCATGAAGAACAAAACAACTTAATCTACTCTCAATGTTCATGTACACCATCACTGTGTATTTAATCAGTAGTTACCGGTTGTATCCTTAATCAAACTATTTCACCATCTTCACTTATTTTAGGTTACTCATTCAACAATATGACATTCTCCCGAATAGTAGTTAACTTTATATAACTTTTACTCTCTATATTTTAGCAACAACCTTACTTTTCTCTCTCTCTCTGTCTACTCTCCAAAACATCTCATTTCTCCTGACCACAAGTTTCTCATAAATCACCCCTTTGTGTAACCGTGTGAGATGGCTGGAGTAAAACCTCGTGCAGGACCTCTGTCATGCTTAAACATTAACAGATTCCCTCTGACGAACTCACAAAAATCTTCTCTTTACTTTCTACTCTTTTGTTCCTGTATTTAATATAATTTTCCCCTTGGAATATAATTAAGTACAATCCTTTGTTAATGACAAATACCATGAAATTCACAACGCAATGCAACGGTATCAATCAGTTCTCAAAGACTATATTTAAATAGCAGCAAACCATTGTTTCTTATTTATTTCAATATATCTTCCACTTCAAATCACACCTTGATCTGTTAATTTTCTATGTATTTCACTCCAACTTCAGATCACTAGAGAAAAAAGCAAGCAGACACACTCCGGGCTGCTGCTGCTGCTCTCGAGAGGAAAAAGGGTGGGGGAACTCTCACAGACAAATACTGACACCCCCTTCTCTCTCCCCTGCTGTAGCTCTCAGCCTCTCCTCTGGAAAAGGGGGGCTTCTTTCAACAATTAACACTTCTGTTATCCTTTTATTCAATTTTTTTTTTGCTTGAACCCACTGTCCTCGTAAGCTCTCAACTCACGCTCCTCTCGTTAAAATGTTCCCTTCATTATGACTTCGTATCTATTCATCTGACTTAGGCTGTTTCTGTTACCAGTAAATATTCACAGACTTCATATCTATTGATCTGACTTACTGTCCTTGTTACCAGTAAATATTCACAACACACCAAAGGATATAGTGAGGCCTGGTCACTTCAGAATGACTTTCTGAAGTTTGCGTTACTCTCCTTTGGATCACTTATAACAAATAACTCCTCTCCAGCCCCGTCGAGCTGTGGATTCGTTATTTTGGGTCAGTCTTATATGGAGACTTAATACAACCAACTGACTACTCTTAGACAGTCTAACTGTGGGGACTCAATACCACCACTTCCAAGCCAGGGACTTTAATACCCTTCTGGCCTGTCGGAACTTGATATCCGATTTTAACTGTGGGGACTCTTATACCTCCACTTCCAAGCCAGGGACTTTAATACCCTTCTGGCCTGCCGAAACTCAATATTCGGTTTTAACAACTAAAACACGCATTTGCATCGTTAAAAAACACTGTAAACTTCGTCTGACAACCCTAAAATTTGGAATATGGTCAAATCACAGGTTTCGAATTAAATCGTGTCTGCTCACCTGGTAGCCTATTGTACAGAGCTCTGTTTGTAGTTGTCAGAAGAGGCCGAGATGTTTAGCCCTGGACTATTCCGTCCGCTTGCCGCTGGTGGTCTCTTCCCCGAAAACACCCCACTCAGAAACGTCGGGTTCACCATTTGTTGGAGATTTAGAGGATGTTGAAAACCAACCTCGTCTCCGCGTGTCGTTTGACAAGCTGGGTGAATTCGGGAGAAGAGAGGGATTAAGAAACACCAGAATACAAGTTAAACAATAATCCTGCTTTAATGATATACAGTAACGATACAAATACAAAGAAATCACGAAGCACTCTGCAGAGTACTCCGGGCTCAGGTTCTACCACGTGTGTGAGACAGGTCTCAGGAACGGCTGGTGAAAAACAAGAGCGCGAACCAAAGGAAAACACAGTCTTTCATACTAAAACACAGGAGGAGGAGGTGTACGTGCTTTCCCCCAGAGGTCATCTTATTGGCAGAGACCAACACATGGCCTGTCGCACCCAATCAGTGCGACACAGCAGCTTGTAGCCAGCACACACACATCTCCTTTATGGCCCTTGGTCCCTGTGTCCATCTTCCCGCCTCCTGACTGCCACACACAAGTTAAAAGTATGTTTTAAGATATAGTTGTTATAGTTGGCTAAATATACGTAATACATGTTAATTACTTTCATATCAATAACAACGAGGAACACATTACCTATGCTCTTAAGCAGTATTAGAGATGCTTTTCAAATAGTCAAACTTCTCACAGGCTTACCTATGGCCCTTCCATTTGTTTGAGCTATTGTTCACATCTTTACTTCAAATAAAAGGTTTCACATTGTATATTTCCAGCTTCCTTTACACATACTGCTATTATTAACACAAAGTAACTAACCACACACCTCTATTGAAAACAAGTCGATTCCCCTGACAATTGACATGCTGAAACTCCTGGAATGCGTCCCTCCCCCACCTCTCTCGTCCCTGTCATAAAAAACTGCTTCCATTTCATATAGAGTAATGAAAGATGTTTAAGCTAATTTCTCCACAATGTTTGTAGCCATTTAGTACCCACACATGAAAGAATAAGAACAGAGGTATAGTTGACCAGTAATCATGTAGCATTTATATTTACTTCAATGAAAACACATACACATCTGCTACAAGATTGTGTCACACACACCCTTTTTTTACGAGGGAAACATTCCAGAGCCTTGGCCTTTCACCTCAATATATTGGGGGAGGAAAGGATACTTTGTCCCTTCAAATTTAACACACATGAACATATATAAGGTGACACCAAAATGAATATACCAGATTTTACTTTCCTGTCATACCCCGTTACTTTAATCCTTCAAATAATTCAAATAATCCTTCAGGCGCTGGGCATATCTATTCCAACCTACGACGCCTATTTAACATACTATATGCTGAGCACAATACAGAGACAGTTGTGATTTCAGTGGACGCTCAGAAGGCCTTTGACCAGGTCGAGTGGCCATATATGTATTTGTCCCTAGAGACATTTGGCTTTGGGAAGATGTTCATTGACTGGATACGGATTTTGTATGCTCATCCCACAGCTAGTGTGATCACTAACCAGAATATCTCCCCCCAGTTCCCACTATACCTTGGACAGGGAGATCCGCTCTCACCTTTTTTATTTGCTTTAGCCATAGAGCCACTAGCCACAAGTATACGGCGGCATCCCGGAATATCACCTGTCTCCATTAAAGGGCAGAAACATCAACTGTCATTATATGCGGATGACATTTTGCTATACTGTAGCCTATGTGTCAAAACCACAGGAATCTATGCCCTCAATTATGGAGCTGTTTAACCATTTTGGCTCCTTCTCGGGGTTTCAAATAAACTGGGATAAGAGTGAATTAATGCCAGTGTACTTGAACCAGAACAGCTCCACACTGAAATATGTGCCCTTTAAGATAGCCGAGGACAGGTTCACTTACCTGGGGGTGACAGTCACCAGAAAACCCGAACGGTTACTTGAGGAGAACTGGAAACTGAAAATAACCCAGCTTAAGCAGAACATAGACTTCTGGAAAACTCTCCCTCTGTCACTGGTTGGGAGAGTAAACGCAGTTAAGATGGTGGTTCTCCCACGTTTTACATATCTTTTCCACTCAATCCCATCTTGTATACCGCAAAGCTATTTTAAGAAATTAGACTCTATTCTAACCGCCTTCATCTGGCAATATAAAGTGGTGCGTATCGGCAAAAAACACCTTTGTAAAGCTAAATATGAGGGAGGGTTTGCTTTACCAAATGTTAGATGTTATTACTGGGCAGCACATTTAAACATTCTGGCTTTCTGGAGAAGTGGTACCCTCACTGAGGGCACTGAGGAGGACACTCCAGCCTGGCTTTCCATGGAGCGGCCGGCCTGTCTCGGAACTTCTCTCCCAGCCCCCCTGAATAGCCCAGTTAAGACTAATAAATTACTATATGCAGGGAACTTTCTGGTACACAATTCTCTTAAAATATGGAAACAAATTAAAACATACTTGAAAGCCCCAACTGTGTACATAGACAGCCCAATCTGTGGCAACCACGCCTTTAAACCGGTCAGAGTGGATAACGCGTTTGCTCGCTGGAAGGAGAAGGGAGTGGAGTGCTTGAAGGACTTGTACCAGGGGGGCCACTTGATGTCCTTCGAACAATTGAGGAACAAATAAGATCTCCCAGCCTCACACTTTTTTCGATATCTACAGATCCGGAGCTTTATGAGGTCTCATATAGCTACATTTCCAGATATGCCACAGCATCGGGCACTTCAAGAGATAATTAATGTTAGACCAGGATGTAAAGGAGCAGTGTCAACCCTATACCAGACACTTCTTAGTCAGGAAGTAGTAAGCAAAGAAAAGTATAGAACTGAGTGGGAGACAGAATTGGGTATGCCGATCACTGAGGAATGTTGGGAAACATGTTTTAGGAATATTCACCGGTGCTCAGTAAATGTTAGATTAAATCTGATACAATTTAAAGTTGTACATAGGTTGCACACAAGTAAACAAGATGTATTCCAGCGTATCAGCATTATGTAACAAAGGTAAAAATCAACCTGGCACCCTTACACACCAATTCTGGACATGCCCCAACCTCCACTCATTCTGGACTTCTGTATTTGATTTTTATTCAAAAGCATTTGACAAGCAATTGAAGCCTGATCCCCTTGTGGCCATTCTGGGGTCCACGAGTGACACTGATCTGAACTACGGCAGTGACAAATGGCCGGTGTTTTTGGGTACTTTTTTGGCTAAAAAACGTATTCTGAGGTTATGGAAGTCTGATGCTGTGCCTTTGTTCGAGATGTGGCTGAGGGAGTTGGGTGAGATCCTCTACCTGGAGAAACTTAGATTCAAGAATGCAAGAAGGGGGAGAGTGTTTGATAAGGCCTGGGCTCCAGTGATGAGACACTTAAAGAGCAACTTCCAGGTTAAAGACACCTGTGAATAAATGTGTAGATGTCCTGACAGGCTGGTATTTGTGCAACCTGCACAAACACAATACTGCACCATGATTACAAAAGGTGAAATACAATGTAAAACTACCGAAAAATAACAGCTCCTTAAAACACAACCGCTCAACTCAACGCAACTCCACTATACCCGCGGTCAGAGAGCGGAGATGTGTCCCCTGTGTGATGTAATATGACGCGTTTGACGTATGACCTTAAAAAAAAGCCGTTTTTAAGAGCAGAGCTCAAAATTGCTCCTTTCCCTCTGAATTCATGCCCTTATGTCTCGTAAAACATATCAAATCCTGCATTCACTTTTTTAATTGTAATTTTCAAGCAAGTTTAAGCATAAATGTAGAAAAAATAAAAACCTGCAAGATGCTCTTTAAGAGATCTGGGTGAGGATGAAGGTGTGGGATGAAGGATCAATAATATTAACCCTGTAACTTTTATCTTGTTGTTTTTTTTCTTCAATTTGCTATGGGAATCTTTTCTTTGTCCTGATGTGCTCTCTTGGACTGCCCTCTTGTTTCTAGCATGAATACTGCATTTCTTGTTATCTCGCGCATGGATATGTTTTAAAACCGCCAACTGCCTAATTGTACTAGTATGTTCTGAATCCGCTGTTTTGTTGTTGCTGAAAATGGAAAATATGGTTGCTTTGTTATACCAATGTGGTTGGTACAATACATTTCTGCAATATAAATATTCTTTAAAAAAAACAAAAAAAAATGGACAAACCGGCACATAAGTTACATAAACAATGTATAGGCCTAAGTTGCATAAGCTACAGTATTGCAACTAAGCAGACAGCGCTGCTTCTCTCTCTCTCTATCTCCACTTTCAAAATCTATTTAAAACTCATAACAAACAAACAACATTCCCAAAGTTGTTATAAAATAGATTATAAAAGTGCTGCTGCAGGTTTATTACTCATCTTACAACATTTGGCCTAAAAACGGTTCACCTTGAGGAATATAAAACGCAGGAGATCTCTTATTTGTTTTATAATCAATGAGACTCAAGTCAAAATATGTTTTCATTCAGCACAAACATGCAACCAACAGTAAAATATCTGCTGTTCTGTTAATTCATTCTTTTATCAAACTTGGGCACCATTTCCATGTTATTATTTTTAAATATTACATTACAATACTTACTAATTCTTATACATTCATCCTTTTTTTTTATAAAATGTTGATCTTACAAATGTATTTCCTGCACTCTCAGTACTTTAGTGTGTGTGTGTGTGTGTGTGTGTGTGTGTGTGTGTGTGTGTGTGTGTGTGTGTGTGTGTGTGTGTGTGTGTGTGTGTGTGTGTGTGTGTGTGTGTGTGTGTGTGTGTGTGTGTGTGTGTGTGTGTGTGTGTGTGTGTGTGTGTGTGTGTTCAGGTGTCTGATGGGAGTTTGACAGTGCTATCCATCACCCGTGAGGATCGTGGAGCTTACACATGTCGAGCCTTCAGCCCCCAGGGAGAAGTCGTTCACACCACGAGGCTGCTAGTACAAGGTAGCTGCATGTGTCACACACACTAATTTGAATAAGGAGAGTATCTGAGAAACAGCTATTACATTTTTTATTGGATTTATGGGTTGAGTTTTTTTACAATATCCATCATTCCATGTGTTTTCATCCTCAGACAGCATGATATATAACAGCTGACACTGAGCCACATCTTCCATCAAACTAATTGATGCTTTAAACTGAGTTTTTCTGTCGGACATGTTTTTGGATAGCTCCACTCTGAACTCAGGAGTCACATTTATTTGCTTTAACTCAACAGTTTGAAACAGACTTAATGAAATGGTTAATGACTGTGGTAGCTGCCAGGGTTCATTATACAGAATGTACAGATTAGATAAAGTATTGCAACATTTCACTATTCTGGTATGTGATGATTAGTAGGATTGCATTGAGAGATTAGCGTTTTAAAGAAGTGATGCTGTTGCGTGCTCATTTGTGACATTTTTGTTTAATTTACGTTATCTTAACTTATATTGGATTTGATGCATTTCTTTACTTTCTTGGGAGTCGGGAAGGCTGATAAATTATTCTGGCCAATTACTCAGACCTAACAGAAGTTATTGAGTCTATGTAAGGTTAGGTTTAGGGTTACTCACCCTAACCCCTAACCCTGTTGTTTCCATAATCAAGAAAGATATAGCATATTTCTGGGTTTACTATTATCCAGCAGAAATGTTGTTTCAAACTAATCAATAAAGTACACAGCAGGCGACCAGACCTGTACACCAGCAAGGATACACGACATTGATCTATATCAGGGGTGGGGGGCCTTTTTCCTCTCAAGGGCCATTTCAATTTTTTCCACATCCTCCGAGGGCCGTATAAATTATTGACCTCTGCTTAAAAATACTAAAATCACAACACATTAATTTCGCCTTTCTTTCATGCTGTGAAAAGAAAAAGCAACCTCTTAATCCAGATATCTTACCATGACTCTTGCATGCATGCACGTGCACGGTTGTGGCATGACCACCAAAACAGAAACATATGCACACAAGATGTGTGCAAATGTATTTAGTTTCCTATCCATGTGGACATGATTTAAGTGGGGGGGACCTAACCTCCTCTAGGGGGGTCCGGGGCATGCTCCCCTGGGAAGACTTTTTTGAAGTTAAATGCATCAATCTGGTGCACTTTGAGAGCAACATTAGGAGATCTGTGGATACATCTCTCAACATCCATATGAAACAGAACTGTATGCAGATTTATTTTCCTTTATGGATATCTTACAAATCACTCCCCTTTCAAACTGTATTCTTGTTTGTTAATAACAACTTATTTTTACTGTCATATAGTATTTTATACCTTTACTTACTTCATTCTCTTGTTTTTTTAAAAACTATAACGATCATATGAAGATGTGCCTTTACCTCACTAGTTGAAGAAAAAGCTTCTTATATTCGTTAGCATAGTTAGCTAACCAGATGCTAATAACAACAAAGTTATTGACTATATGATCAGTATGACAGATGAACAGATCGCCACTGGGCTTTCAGCTAAAGACACAGCCACGCAGGAACTGCGGGAAGTGTACTAGACAGGATCAATTTTCACAAAATCAGAACCCAGAAGGCATTTTGTGTTTATTTATGCTATACGACATTTCTGGGGTATTAAGGGGTGCTGGATCCAAATCTGCTGTATATGAAGCTCAAAAATGTCCCAAAATGCCTCAAAATTGTGAAATCCAACATGGCTGCCAGCACCAGCCTGAAATCTATTTTAAGTATATCTTTTTGACTAAACAAGGTACAAACTTGAATTAAATGTGCTTTTGTAAGTTCTCCTACATGGGCAATCTGATGCCATATTCAGATTTGAGATGTAATGTGAATAAACTGCTTAGATCTCATATATATTGCAAAAATAGTAGTTTTTAACTATGAATAATTACTCAGCTATTATTATTATTATTATTATTATCAGGCTACTTTTACTTACTTTGTATATTGTTTTGAGGTTAAATGTTTCAAATTTGCTGTGATGGAACCTTTGCCTTCCCCACTATTGCCCCTCCACCCACAAAACCAAAAAACCAAACCAAAAAGATGAATCACAGAGCGCCCATTCAGCGGTGTACTAGCAGAAGACTGTTTCACACAGTCATCTGAACAATGTCCCGCAGCACAGAAAGCACAAGCTACAGACATGGCCTTCTTCATGTCCAGGACATCTAAAAAACCAATGCCTTCCTGGATATTGAACAATCAAAAGGCAAGCACAGTCAACCCAGAGAAAACTACAGTAGGCTACCTACCTATCATCCAGGCTCCTGCATCTGAACTCGATACACTGATCACAGTTGTCAAGTGAATGCTTCATATCTCCATATCAATGGAACAACAGCATATCATACTGACAGTGGACGAGGCACTTTATCCGAAGTTGCTAGAACTAAAGTGGTCAGTAGAAGCATACAAGGACGTGCTTATCCCTTGCCTTGGAGGCCTTCACATTGCCATGAACTTCCTGGGTGTGATAGGACAACACATGGTTGATTCTGGCCTGAGCGAGCTATGGGTCAAGTGTGATCTACTGGGAGCAAATGCTGCTCAGCATGTCATGGCAGGAAAGGGGTATGCACGTGCCAGAAGGAGCCACAAACTTACCCTACAGGCTCTTTGGCAGCTACTGCTCCCACAGCTTTACACATATCTGGACGAGGTTGATGTTAAACTGAGAGCTGAACTCTCAGATCTCTGCCAATCCGTAGACGCTGACCACATCGCGCAGATGGTCGACAAACTGACTACAGACAGATTTCAGCAGCCCATGAAAGAGTTTGCTGCTTCGCTTGCAGTTGATGACCCGAATGCCGCATTCTGGTGGGACTACATGACTATGGTCAGCATCATACTCTGCTTCACAAGAGCGCAACGTGATGGATTGTGGGATCTCCACCTGTATGCTTTCAAACGTATATGCTGCCCTTCTTCTTCAGGAACGATCATATAAACAACGCCAGATGGAGTACTGTGTGCCTGGCTGAGATGTCTGCTCTCCCACCAGAAATCCTCCTCGAGTTTCGGAAAGGCAACTTTGTGGTGAAACGCAGTGATCGACGCTTCAATCAGGTTTCAGCAGATCAAAGTACTGAGTGGCCAACGCTACAGGAAAAAAGAGTGGAGGCTTAGTGGGCACCACCAGGATAGCAACATCCCTCAGTAGATGGACATTGTTGTATAATCTGAGAACAGTCATAGCTTCTTCAAAAGCAATGCTGAGACTGACAACAGATGATAAAGACGATGAGTACACACACACTGAGTGCACAAAGAGTAGAATGGAGAGAGATGACGGGGATGAAAGCAAAATATGTGTATCATTGAAAGAGCACTGTGTGTTTCAAGATGGTGGGGACACACTCAAGAACATAATCAACAAGGACGTGTTCACACCGGAGATTCAAGAATCTCTGCTTGGTGCAGAACACCTTGGACAGGCACAAATGAAAGTGTTTGTGGACAAACGTCTGTGTGAACCTCCAGCTAGTGACCAGCACTTGGGACTGAAGTCACCCATTTGAAAGAACAAAGCCAAGACATTTGCCTGTTTGTATGAAGTCGTGCAACTTTCCAAGAACAAGAAAAACACCATCAAAGTGGACAGGCAGATTCTACAAAGGCTAGTTACAGCTTACAGAGCAGGTCGTAAAGTAGACCTGGAAAATGTCCTCCAGCATGAACTCATGCCCATCCCGCCATCTCTGGCCGCAACTAACGGCAGTCTACATTCCACCAACAAGTCTGTTTTAGCAAATATACTGACAAAACATGTCCAAACGCCTGCAGATGTGCCCCTTCAGGAACCCAGCTGCCTGGCTATTGATGGCCAAGCACTTGTAATGGCACTTGGGAAGCCGCCTGACACTAAAACATTTGGCGACTATTAGGGGTGTAACGGTAACCCTTTGGTTCGGTACACGTGTGTACCGAAGTACAACTCTTTGGAAGTAATCGCAGGTGCTGCGTCGCAGCATTCAGGGTAATTTGCTCACATTGGGTTCAACGCGTCATAGAGCGAGCAAGTCATTTCATTGGACGAGAGGCATACTATGAGAGCTGGTCAGAGGGATGCGTTCAAATTTAGTCAGTAATTTGAGGAACTGTCGAAATGGCGAACGCAGATAAAGCTGAGCTCGAAAATCCTCCAGCATCATTGAAGTCTCCGGTTTGGGAACATTTGGGTTTTGCAGTTATGTACAAGGATAACGGATAAAGACGGCTGGACCGAACCAAAGCGGTTTGTCTGCATTTTTCAACTAAAATTGGTTACGCGGCTGGCAATACATCAAACTTGCACACTCATTTGAAAAGGCATCACCCGAACGTGAATATCACCGGTACCAAAAGAAAAAAGACTGAAGTGCAAACCCAACTCCCACTAGCATTTAAGCCTCCACCACTCGCAAAAAGTTCAGACAGAGCCAAAGCTATTACAAACGCCAAATATCCTTATGTTGCCATGTTAGCAAAGCGCTACCTGGCTGTCTCTGCTACCCATGTCCCTAGCGAGAGGGTGTTCTCCACAGCAGGAGACATTGTTAGTGCCAGCAGATCTGCCCTTTCAGCAAGCAATGTGGACAAGTTCATTTTTCTTTAAACAAACATGAAAATACAATGACAAGCAAGTCATTATGTCAAACTGGCTGCTTAGGTACTAGTACAGTACAGTTCAAATACAGATTATTGCAGTTCATCGAAATGCTGCACCTTAATGTTTATCGTATTATATTTTGTATTTATTTGAGTGAATATTCCCAGTTTAATAATAATTAAAAACCCAAAACTAATAGTTTATGTTTTGTGAGTACTAGTACAGTAAAGTTCAAATACAGATTATTTCAGTTCATCAAAATGCTGCACCTTAATGTTTATTTTTATTATATTTTGTATTTATTTGAGTGAATACATTATTCATAGTTTAACAATAATAAAAAAATATATATATATATTTTATGTTTTTTGATAATTTTTTCTGCTGTACCGAAAACGTACCGAACCGAACCGTGACCTAAAAACCGAGGTACGTAACGAACCGAAATGTTTGTGAACCGTTACACCCCTAGCGACTATGCCAAAAAGTTTGCTGAGACGGTGTTGAAGATGGGAGAGAAGTACCAGAGGGTTGATGTAGTCTTCGACAGGTACCATGACGAATCCATCAAAAAGGGCAAAAGGAGGAAACGTAAACAGCGTCACCGACCAGTACGCAGGGAAATCGTTAATGACTCCGTTCCACTTCCAGCAGACTGGTCAAGCTTCATGGCACTGGAAGAGAACAAAGCAGATCTCGCTCGACTACTCTCAAACCATCTGATAAAACACAGCCCAGAAGATGAGCCTGTGAGCCTTGCTGAAGCAACCACTGTCAAGTCATCAAATCCAGATCTTGATGTCTCCTCTTTAATGGCTGTCCACGAGGAGGCTGATACACATCTGATTTTGCACTGCATCCAGGCTCCAATGGACACAATAGTTGTCAGCGCGTGACACAGACGTGCTTCTTCCACTTTTAGCACACCATGACAGAATCGGATGTACCCATCTCTACATGAAACCCGGGACATCAAAGGATCCAAAGTATTTTCCAGTACATGACATTCGCAAATTATTATCTGATGATCAAGTGGACACACTCCTTGCCTTCCATGCCATCGCTGGCTGTGATAGTGTGTCTCAGTTCCGGGGTCACGGAAAGAAAACAGCCTGGCAGGTGTTCGAGCAACATCACACCGATCTTACTGGCCTTGGGAAGGGCCCTCTCACAGAAGGTATTGTGACATCAACAGAGAAATGTATCTGTAAGATGTATGGTGTGCCAGAGGTTGATACATGCAACAAAGCAAGAGTGAAGTTGTTTTGCAAAGGTCGTCCACAAGAGACTCTGCCACCAACCTCAGATGCAGTGAAGTTTCATATCATACGTTCACACTATCAATCGACAATCTGGAACCAAGCTCACCTGCCACATCCTGATCTTCCTCCAGTGGATGAAATGGGATGGATGCACAAGGAAGGTCAGTTAGTGCCACGGCTACTGTCTTTGCCACCTCTGCCTAAAGCCTGCAGGGAGTTCACTTCATGTGGGTGTACCAAGGGATGCCTCAGCTAATGCTGCAGCTGCAGGTATGTGTATAGAGGATTAGCTGATGGTGATCAATGTGTACAAGATCGTAAAAATATGATAGACTGGTTGAGAATATCAGCCTGTCAGACTGCATACTGCTGACTGTTGTTAACAGATTGTTGAAACCATAACCGGATAATTATGAACCTATAACTGAGAAAAAAAGTAACAAAGGAACACAATAAGTGTAAGGATAACTGTAACATGTATTTCAATGTGCCTGTACTTGTACAGGTCATAATTTGTCTATTCTATTCTATTCAGAAAGAGTCACATGGAATGTATAGAGGCATGCAACTGCAGGATATATGACAACACCTGCCGGAACACTGAAGAAGACTTTTTAAAAGTGCCTGCCTTTTGGCAATTTCCAATAGGGTTTGATGTTGTAACAGAGGTGATCTCTGGGCCCATAGATCTCGGCCTCCGTTACGGGTAATATAGCACTAAAAACATTGCACAGGAAGCATGGGAATATATGTAATTTATTTAACTAGTTTGTCTGTTTCCTGGTTTTACTCTGAAAAGTGTTCCCTTTCCCCATGTCTGTTGCTGGATTGTGTGCACCTGGTGCCCTGTGTTGTCTCCTCCCCCCCACCTGTGTCTAATTGCTTCCCCCTCACCTGTGTCTTGTTAGTCTGTGTGTGTATTTAGGTGCTGTTTTCTTGTTAGGCTGGTGTGTGTGTGTGAGATCCTGGTAGCTGCAGGCTGTGCCCACTTGAACAGCAGCAGCAGGATTGAGGCTGTGTGTATTGTGTTCATGCTGTAATAAATGCCCACACCGGGTTATATTTGGGATAACCTTCACTGTGGACTGACGGCTTCGGGCCTTGTAACTCAGCACTTATTAGCGTGATTGCACAGTACCGTTTGGCATGGATATTTGCAAATTTTATACTGATTATTGAGATAGTATTTATTAAAGGATTGAAACGTTTTGATTGAAATGTCGTCTGGCAGGTGCTGGTCGGGTCCTCGGCTCCGCCTGACAAGATAGGGGAGTTAGCGAGAGCGCCGAAAGTGCTTAGGCTAGAATGACAGCGGTTAAGAAGAATCCGGGTGCAAAAATATATATATAGACATCATAGCGTTAAGTGGCATTATTTGTTCAAGTGGTGACTGCGTTTAGTTGGGTTTGTATGTGTGTACTTCTGTTTAGTTATATGTTTGTGTTTGAAAAGTGTTCCCCCTCCCGTTATGTCTGTTGCTGGATTGTGTGCACCTGGTGCCCTGTGTTGTCTGCTCCCCCCTCACCTGTGTCCAATTGCTGATTAGTGTGTGTGGGTATTTAGGCTCTGTTTCCCTGTCTGTTAGAGACAGGGAGTGTGTGTGAGATCCTGGTGGCTGCAGGCTGGGCTCACGTGAACAGCAGCAGCAGGATTGAGGCTGTGAATAATGTGTTCATGTTTTAATAAATGCCCACACCGGGTTATAATTTTGGACGTTCTGCCTCTACCTCCTTGCTTGGTCGGGCTGCTCAACGGTCAGTCTCACAGATGTAAAAAAGGCGATGTGAACAGGCCCACTCCTTCTTCATTGCGTTAACACTGCATTGCCTGAGAGCTATAATTTGGGTTTATTTGTTGTTTTAATATATTTTTACATTATGATTATTATTATGATTATGATTATTATTATTATTATTATTTTGTAATCATTAATATATAGTGGTGTTTTATGAGATACTTGAATGAGGTTTTTACCATTTCAGTATGATTTGTATTCTTATTGAGTTGAACATTCCAATGCCACCCATACAGTATGTTCTTACTGTATTGGAGCAAATAAAAGCATCTATAGGGCTTTGTTGACGGTACTATTGCTCCACTGTAGGCCTAATCGTGTCGTGTTTAAGTTATGGTTTGGTGGCCAATAAAAATTAATACACTTTCTAAGCAAGCCCTGGTTGAGTCTGACAACTTATTTATCACTAATGACCACCTTTTTCGCCATACATGTATGATTTCAAGCAAATTTTTCACATTTGATCTAAAATCAGGACAGTATGTTAAATTCTCCATGTGTGAAAACATATAAAAACACATTTAATTCTAGTTTGTACCTTGTTTAGTCAAAAAGTAATGCACTAAAATAGATTTTAGCCTGGCAGTGTTGGATTTCTCAATTTTGAGGCATTCTGGGAAATGTTTGAGCTTCATATAAAGCAGATTTGGATTCAGCACCTCTTAAAGAGCCTGTGACAGCCTCCCAACAACTGTTGTGCAATGAAATATTGGGCTACTAGTAATCTTGAACCGTCAGTTTAAAAAAGAAGGTGCGATACCGTTCCGATAAATATCAATAATTTCGAACATCGCGGCGAAATTCCTTCGACTCATTTTGTAGTAGTGACGTCAATGCGGGAACGCTTCACTGTGCGGCGAGAGAACCAAACACGGACAAAGTGTGTTGTCATGCGTAGAAATGGTGAATTACTGAGTTTAGGTACGTTATAACGTTTTAATGAAGTTGACTACAGTATATTCATATTTGTCAGTGCTTTCATGTAAATTCGGCGAACATAAACATAAATTATCGTGGTGAAGATGATGAATTTCCTCCCGTCGGCTGTGATATAAAAACAAATCGATTATTTTTGTATTTGTAAACTCAAGTGGATGAAACTACATTTATTAGTGCTTTCATGTCAATTCGGCGAACATATGATCGTGAGGATGATGATTTAAAAATCTTTTGTTTGAGCCGGTCTACATTTCCTGATGAGAAAACAAACCGATGCTTTATGTAGTTGTAGTACACCAACATGGATTAAACGTGTGTTTTTTTTTTACCACAATGCTGGGGAAATTAATGGATAAAATGCACAGATTATTATTATTATTATTATTCCGACTCCGATCGGGACACTAGGTCCACCGTTTCCCCGCAGCGAGGCTCCCCCCGTTGACAGTTTACATGGGCTGGGCTGGGTGCAGTGGCGGACTGGCCATCGGGACGAATCCCGATGGGCCGGTACCGGAGTGGGCCGGTCGGATAAGTCACTAGCACATCCCCCACTCCCCGCGTTGGCAATTTACTAGTGGTACCGAAGTGGGCCGGTCGAGAGTCCCGGGATGATTTTTAGTCCCAGTCCACCACTGGCTACATGACCGTATGATCGCCCATATTGACGCACCTAATTCCTAAACTTCTAACAGATAAAACATACACCGATCCTTCAGCCTCATATGAGCTCTCAGACACGTTCAAAATTAAACTGTCATCGCTGTCTGAGCTTGCTGCTGTGTGCGCCATCGTGCTGCGTTTACATGCAGATGCTGGGATCCTGAACGGTGCAGCTGGGAGCGCTGTGCCCGCAATGACGTCACACATAATTTGGCGGGGCTTGAAGAATCCCCGAGAAGATCCAGAAAATGGTCAACATTGAAGGGCAGATTAATGGTTATCAAAGTACAAATATCCAAAATCAGTTCAGTAACGGTTTTCAAGGGGACAATATTTACTCAAATTGATGAGTTTGGATGATGGGGGAAACTCGTGTCACAGGCTCTTTAATACCCCTAGAAATGTTGTATAGCATAAATAAACACAAAATGCCTTCAGCACTTTAAATAAGCACATTTTCTGAAATTCTGCCTAGTCTATACGGCTCCTTATGTACTGCAATTTTTGGAAGTGCCGAAGCCGTGTTCTGGTGCTCTCCGGCAGAACTACACCTGGGTTGCGTTCCGATAATCCAAAAATCAGCTCCTAAGTTCTAACCCTATCTCCTATTCCTTGACCTCTGAGTGAAACGTCACGGGGTTAAGGGATAGTGGATAGGAGAATTCAAAAGGTCTTAGGAGAAGAGACTGCGGTACTTTAGAGAATCCGAATGCACTTTCACTATCTGACGTGTTTATGATGCGCCAGCGGACGTGATTGTGTGCGTCTGCTGCTGTGGTGAAACTATCGAAACTACAGTGTTCTATACAACGGACTACATGGATGTTTAATAAAAACGAGGGACTCATCTAGAGACTCTGCACCGTGCTCTGATGCTGTTGTTTTATGCTTTATGAACGTGGACAACGGAGAAACATATTCTTCATGACCAAAGTTGTAATTGAATTAAAAAAGGAAATTGACATTTATGCTCGTCACCCTCTCCCTCCGGTCCACATTAATACAAATGATCCCAATACGTATGATTGTATGAAAATATCTTAAAATCAATACAAATGTATTTATTATAAACGTTAGTCTTTAACACCTATCACTGTGTACATCACCATTCCAACATCTTTTAAAAGTTGAACAAACTCCACACAGCTCAGTGAAAGGTTGACTTTATTTGATCATTTCAGTAAAAACTAACGTTCATATTTCTCTTTTTGATTATAATACTGATGAACGTTCAAAACAAAGCACTTTGGCAACTTACCACATACGTTTTAAAATGCTTAATAAGCACCGTAACTTTCATGATATAATTTTTCCGTCATAATCGTTTGTTTCCGTGAACAGCCGACTGTTGTGTGACGCAAATGCTGCGGCTGCAAGACATTGTGGGGCAGCATTTTCTCCTTTCGGTAAGGGAGGTCCAGTGGTTCCTAAGCTAAAGGAGGATATAAAGGAAGTTTGAAACCTCCTTTCCTTTCATTTGGAGAATTGGAACGGCACTTAACATGGCTGCCACTGACGTACTTCCGGGTCATTTCACTTGGTTAGGAAGGTTCCTAGGCTAAATGGACTATTGGAACGCAACCCTGAACTACACCCCTGTCAGACGAGACATACCACGTGATGACACGTTTGTGTTCAAGGACTGCCAGGAAAAACAGGCACTCGCATGTTTAATTTTTTTGCGGTCTAGATTTCTTTAATTTTTGTCTTTTTTGCGTGTGTTTATAAATTACCTCGAGGGCCATATCAAATGGTCCTGCGGGCCGGAGGTTCCCCACCCCTGATCTATATTGATCCACAACAACAGAAACTATGTTTGCCCCCAAATCTGTTTCTACCTAATCAAGTTTCTCAGAGAGGCCTTATTATGCTTTCTGGGTTTTTGTGCATGTAAATTGTCTGTAAACGCTAAAATCCCTTTTTTTTTCCAGAGGGAGTTTCTCTCTCATACACTCCCCCCCTGCCTGAATCGCCTCCATTGGACTCCTTTGTTTACTTCTTTAACGATAGTGAAATCACTACGTAACACTCAAGCTTCTATTGGCTAGCTCCAACACATTGTACTTGATAAGCTAAGAGGCGGGACAACTCCATCATATCTCTTAGCGGTTGACCAATTACAGAGGAACCAGATAATAAACCACTTTTGCAACATTAAAGCATGTGAACGTAATAAATAAATGAACCCTAAAATGACCATATTTAGTATTTAAGTACGTAATTTATAGGAAAATACACTCAACACAATATGAATCAAGATGCAAGGCTTTTATTGTCATTTGTGCATAGCTACAGTGTAGTTATGTCGATGAAAATCTTAGATACCAGGCTCCTCCAACAGTGCAACACAATAAAACAGATAAAATAGTGCAAGTAAATACAATATAGAATAGAAGTAGTGTCATAAGAGTCCTATGAACAAGAGTTTATGTGGCAGTACTTCACAGCTAAATGTGAATTTTAGCATAATGGTATAGCGTTTAATTTAGGTTTGTTTAATACACGTACAGATATGTAGATATATAGAAAAAAATAGACATAACGAGATCATTTTGTAAATGTATAACTTGACTGTGCCATACCTTATGGCAATCGTTACAATAATTGTGCGTTGTTCCCTCAAAACGACAAATCTCATCCTCATGGTGGTGCTAGAGGAAGAGTCAGGCATCACCATTTGGACCAAAGTTACTGACCAGCTGACGGATAAACTGCCATTGAGTAAGCTTAACAGCATCAACAATGGTAAAAGTTTCATTTGATTTCAAATGTGTTCACTGAATATATCTCTTCTCTGATGGTATGCAATCACAGCAGGCTGAGTAGAAAATGAAATAGTATGTTTATTAGTGAGACTAGACAACATAGACTAGACAACTCTGAAATTAGTTTTGTGACAAATGCATTTTAGAACATTTAACACTAGATGGACCGTAACAATTGTATTCATATTTTAGCAGATCATTATTTATAGAGGTCCACAGAGAAATTAAGTCAGAGGAGGATAATGATTTAAGCTTGCAGCTCCTAAAAAATATAATGTCAGCTTCTGTAACTCTAACATCTGTCTGTATCAGCTCAAACTCTGCTTCTGAATCAACACATTCTCTAAGATCTGCCTCATCATTACATGTTACATTACATGTTACTTGTTAGACGCTTTTATCCAAAGCGACTTACAGTACATACTCAATACTGTGAGCAATCACAAATTTGGGGTGAAGTGTATGGGCTCAGAACAGTCTCATAATACACACATGCACACAGAAGGATTCACACTTGTATTTCATGATCCACACTTGTGTTTTTCAATGCACACACAAATGTGTTCCGTTTCATATACATGTAAATAAAATCCAAATACAGAAAAAAGTTTTACATAATGTATTTTTAAACCTCAATTATTTGTTTTCCGTTTAAATCCCCTGAACCTGCAAACACAAACCGCTTTCTGTGCATGGATCGCTGTGCATTCGTGTGTGGGTTTTTTGAGACTCCCCTGACGGTCAGCCGATTCGTACTTGTAATTTTTTCTATCTATAGCCAATCAGATGTCTCCTTCATTCTAAGCCAATCACATGAGCGCGCCCCCACGAGGGTAAATGTCTTGCGTTCATGCCGTAGCGCTTCATGTACGCATTTTGTGCTGTCCGGAGCTGACAGGTCCATGGAGCCTGCCTGCAGGCGCTAATCTCAGGACACCTCCACTCTCAGTACATTGCCACTTTCTGAACAGGAAATGCACGCAAATACAAGCCTTTATATTATTAAGGCACAGCGCCACTTTCCGAACCATTAATGAATGCTTGTAATGTGTACACAAAAACGGCAGGCAAAACCGTTTTAAATGTGTGTTTCCTGTATGGCGAATACAGCTGCTTTATTTATGTCAGTATGAAGTTGTTGTGAGTGTGGAGGGAGCAGCTACAGGTTAGCTTAGCCTAATCGATCAGTGCACTACGAAGCCAGTGCTAGACAGTGAACTGTCAACGAGGGGAGCCCCGCCGGTCATTATCGGCCGATATCAGAGGTGGGAGTAAGTCCTACATGTGCAAGTCATGAGCAAGTCTCAAATCTTGACCTACAAGTATCAAGCAAGTCCCAAGGTGAGAGTCAAGCAAGTCAAGTCATTGCTCAGGTCAAGCAAGTCAAGTCATACGAAATTCTGATGAATAAGCCCAGTTTCCGCATTTAAATTAGTTAAAAGACAGTGGTTATGAAAATGGATTCAACCCACACTATGATCTTCATTACATGCACAGTTAATCATTTGAAATCTAATTTAGACCGATGAAAATCATATTAGATTCATATTAACCCCAGAACTGTAGACAATATAGCTAGGACTTAAAAAGTCTGTTCAAAAGGCAGAATTCCAGGTAAGAAAATCATATATGGCATTTGCCATTACACATATTTAATTAAAATTTCTGTTAACACTAGAACCGCCAACAGCGTCAGCACCTACATAGATATCATTTTCAAACAATTTAATTTCTTCCTCTTCATAATTTCCTTATAAACTAAGCAGGACGATTTAAAACTCACTTAATTGGGTTAATTTAGAAATGGCTTCAGTTTATCATCATAACAGATCAAAAAGTTCAGATTCATTTTACAATAAATCAAGGAATGATGCACTTCTACAAACAAAAACAACATAATTAAAACATTTAAACAAACTACTAAAAGTAGATGAACTACATTATTCAAAAGTTTCCAGTAACTCCTGATAATAACACAGGGGAAATAAACGAGGCATCTCTTTTCCTCTCTCTCTCTCTCTCCTGACAGCCCGTCAGTATCAGGGTTAGTCCAAATGAATCCCTTGGCGGTTCTAGTGTTCATTTACCCCGTTTTGTCTTCTCTTTGCTTAATCGATTTGAAACCAAGTCTAACGTAGCTTAAACTTAACGTTAGCTTTCTAGCTAACACAACACAGTCACGTAGCCTACCTTTCTCTGTGGGTTTTTTTTTGTAGTGACGAATGAAGTGGGATGTTGTGGTGGTCCTGTCACTGATCTTTATGCTGCAGACCCTGCATACCGCTGTTCTCTTCTTATTAGCGTCATCGACAATATAATCCTTGAATCCAAACTTAACTATTTTTGGACTAAAGCTAGCCGCTGCCATGTTAACTGACACTCCTGCCGTCTAGTGGGTTGCCAGGTTTGCGCGCATGGCGTTATAATCACGTTTTTTGAAAAAACTAAACGTAATATCCCACTACAAAAACAAACGCAAATATTTAATTTTAAACAGTCAAGTCCTTTCAAGTCATCTGTCTCAAGCTTAAATCAAGTCTCAAGTCATGAATACCAAGTCAAAGTCAAGTCAAGTCTTTTATCAATGTTAGTCAAGCAAGTCTCAAGTAAAAAAATATGCGACTCGAGTCAAGTCATGTGACTCGAGTCCCCACCTCTGGCCGATATTCACTCTTAATAGTTTGATCGGTGCTCTCTATAACGGCCGATCAGGAGAGCTGGATCTGATCGATACGGACATAAACGCGAGTGAAGTATAACCGGACGCGAGAGAGAGATCAGCTGCTGAGTCTGATGGAGACACGCAGCTCTGCATGATCACCCTGATGCTCCGCCCTCTGTTTAGCGAGCTGACCGGACAGCGCAAAATGCGTACATGAAGAAATCATACCCTCGTGGGGGTATCGTGGGCTCATGTGATTGGCTTAGAATGAAGGAGACATCTGATTGGCTATAGATAGAAAAAAAATTACAAGTACGAATCGGCTGACCGTCAGGGGAGTCTCAAAAAACCCACACACGAATGCACAACGATCCATGCACAGAAAGCGGTTTGTGTTTGCAGGTTCAGGGGATTTAAACGGAAAACAAATATGTGAGGATCAAAAATACATATGTAAAACTTTATTCTGTATTTGGATTTTATTTACATGTATATGAAACGGAACACATTTGTGTGTGCATTGAAAAACACAAGTGTGAATCCTTCTGTGTGCATATTATGAGACAGTTCTGAGCCCACAGAAGTGTCTTGCCCAGAGACACAACGACATGCTGACTGCAGTGGGGTTTGAACCTGTGACGCCCTGATCCGAACACCAAGGCTCTATCCACTGCACCACACACCTCATTCATCACACATCAATGCTCATAATTTTAAGGTTTTTTTTTCCGAAATTGAAAGTCGACACTAATGTGTATCTGTGCTCTGGGACTGTGACGAAGACATCCAGTATTTGGTATTTTCCGGAAGCATCCAACAGTGTCTGAACTGAAAGAGGACCACAAACACACATAAAATATAATACAATTTTGAGATTTGGGGATATTTATCTCCCATTCTTGCACTTTTTCTGACATTTTCAACACCAAACATGTCGTTAATGTCTCTGTTTAGTGAACTACAGCAATCTGAAAGCCTGTACATTATTTATATCACACTTTATCAGTAGAAAAATGCAGGAAATTACTTTTTTAATGCAGTGTTTTCTGATATATCGCGCAACACAAAGATATTTCGCTCTGTGCAAACCTTTGACTAATATGTCAACAACATGAAACAAGAATATGAACCTGGCTTTATCCAATGTTCACACAAGAGTTCTACACCCTGACACATCCTTGATCTACACTCTCTCAACTGAAAGAGGACCAGAAACACATTAAAAATATAATAAAATGTGGAGACTTTGGGATATTTATCTCCCATTCTTTTACTTTTCTGGCATTTTACAGAGCAGACATATCGTTGATGTCACTGTTTACCAAACTACCACTTTTTCTGAAAAATTCATAAAATGATGCAATAAATACATGGTTTATACATGTAATTACTGGGGTTCCATTTCTTCTGATTACCTCATTTGGGCGTGCACATTTGGGCGTGCACATTTGCTGCGCGCAAACCTACCTCTTTTGGATTTGGAAAGGTTGGGATGTATGCAAGAAGATAGAGTTTGGAGCTTAGAGGATACGTCGAGGTGGAGGAAATATGTACTCTGGTGTTTAGCGTTATTCCAAAGAATGAATTTAAGCTTGCTTCCATCAATCCAACGCTCTGTTTTTCAGATGTTAGTTGCTTCCCTTTGTCATCGAACAGACAGTTAACACGTTCAAAGAGATCACATGTTTCCTTTAGTGACTAGGAACATAGACCGCACCGAGCCAGACTTTTATAATTCAGGGGAGAGGCGGATTATTAGAAGTGCTCTTGGAAAGCCACTGAGCAGCAGATCAACTAAGAGACTACAGTGCCAACAAATCTCCAGCACTCAGCTGGGTACAAATAAGGCACACACACACACACACACACACACACACACACACACACACACACACACACACACACACACACACACACACACACACACACACACACACACACACACACACACACACACACACACACACACACACACACACACACACACACACACACACACACAGCAGATGGAAATGCCTGTTAAAGGATCAGGCCCTGGGCTGCAGATCAGTACTATGGGGCTAGCAGTGTATCAGTGTGTGTTAGTGAGGGGGCCGCATTATGGGTCAATCCTTGTGAGGACCAAAAGTAATGAAGCAGTATGAGGATAAATGCATGCTGTGGTGACATTTGAAGGTTATTATTAACCAGCAGTTATACATTCTGTCTCACTTAATGTTCATGCATGCTGCAGGATTTTCATTTGAAGTTCTGTGTAGTACTGAGTGTTTTTAAGGAGAAGGGCAAAGTATACTGCTTAGTTTAATCAGTAGCTGACAGTTTTCCTTATTGAAGATAGAAATGCTTTTTGTATTGTTTTTTTTTTACTGTAATGAACATAAAAGTACATTCTCCTAGAGAACTTTAACTTATATAAAGTAAACTAAAGCAAGCAAAATTGGGTAGGTTTGTTGGATGATGAACTTGAAACCATTAATGAACATAAAATGAGATCATAAAGAGGAAAATCTGCTACCAAAGTGATCATTGGATATACTGTATTTTACATTTTTACAATATTTTGTATTCTTTCATCAAAGATGTGATTCATTTGTATAGCTGTCATTTTATACTGCTGTAGAAATATTTAAATGTTCGCTGGAAATTCCTTTCTCAAACCAATATCTCTTTGCTTCTGTCATGAACAGGTAGCCAGCCAACAGTGTAAATGAAAGAGTCTCAAATATTCTAATCCAGAGACAAGCAATTAAAATAATAAGTGTAAAGGGGGTACATCCAGACAGAAAGACTTAATAGAGGTTTTAGATAAGAATATGATTTTTTTTTTTTATTAATGCACACTTTTTTTCACTTAAATGATCTAATTAAGAAAAACACAGTGTCCCTGAATGGTAGGTAATCTCCTTACTTTTACTTATAGTCTTAACTTGTTTCTTTACTGAATTTATCTCATCCACTCCCGGAGCAGCATAGTTGAAGTGCTGAAACAAAAGTCTTTATTCATCAATCACCAAGTATCTACTAGGCCTGTATACTTAGTGTCTGGTGGCATTACTACTTTGTTTTCGATTTTGCTACCAGTGTTCAGCACAATCTTTAAAGACTCTCTTGTACCTTTTCCAGCCCACTGAGGGGGTCATAGATAGAGGTCTTTGGTATTTGGCCCATTGATACTTTCTCCCTCTCTGTCTCACTTTACATTCATCTATCAACGTCCTGTTTTGTAATTGGACTTTAAAGTGAATCGTCTGTTTTTTGCAGAAAATCTTTGTATTAAAATAAACAAATCCACATAGAACGCAGAGCTGACACAATCAAACTCACTTAATCTTTCACTACCAACAGCTCAGTTATCCTAATCTGTATACTCATGTGTAGCGGCCAAAATCATATAGAACTAAAACAGATAATTCACTTAAAATAATACAGCCGCTGAGGCACTAGTTAGCAGATCTTACGAAGGGGAATGATCCAGGTCCAGACAAGATTCTCCATTTGTGCAGTTTATTCCGATAACAAAATACAACGAACAGGTTTCCTATATCCCTTTTCCTTAAGCCTTTCCTATGGCTTTCCTTTTGCTGGCTTGAAACACTCTGGTAAAAAAAACGTTTGCCTACTAGTGCTCTGGCTCCCACCTCCACCTGTCTCCAATATATACAATTACACCAGGTGCTCTAATCACCCAGTGCCCAAAACATGCCTTCAAAAATAAAAGCATAGAAACTACTTTAACTTATGAGACTAACTAAGAATACATTTACAATAAACACTATAAAACAGCAAGAAAATAAATGTTAAACTAGTAAATAATATAAAGAGATATATAGCTCCAACATCATGTGTAGTATAACATATTTTGGGCGGTATTCAAACATATGCTCACATGCTCCAAACACCTATTGTGTGCCAATAAACTGAAAGTATAGGATGGTAAGATAGGCTGCTTTTCAAACTCAGCGTGCTTATGGACGTATTTATGGTCACAGCTAGGAAATGTCTTCAAATCCAGTATCAGAGTATAAATATACAGTATCCACACCTACAAAGGAGGATGATCCGTCTGGCACAGCGAGGATCACTCAATAATTCTAATAACCCTTTACTGAGTGCAAAATAAGTATTTGGTATGACTCTGGGGGCTGCAGTGACACTTAACAGGATGCAGAGCGGTGTTGATTCTGTGTTTGTGTGTGCATTATGTACACATGGCTGCATGACCCCTGCCCAGTAAGTAACTAATCACTGTGTTGTGTTTGCAGTGGGGCGGTCCCACTGAGAGGGGTCAGGCTGTATCTGTGGGACGTCTTTGTGAATGTCACACTGCCCCATGTTCCCCATTAGGACAGCAAGCTATTTTAAGATAGCAGAATAGATTCCTTTATCCTGTGTATTCAAAAGTTTAACCAATTGAAAATAGGATTATGAATTGAATATTCTTTTTTTCTTTTTTTATATTATCTAAAATTTAAGTAGTTGAATATTAAATAAAAGTGACAGCCCCTGTTCCTTATTTTTCAAATGTCATTGTCCTAGCACAAAATGCATTACCAGCTAGACTAAATATTGTATTTCATTTATTTGATGAGTTTTTTTAACCGTTTTTGACAACTGCCTCGGTGTTTTCCTGCCCCAGGCCCTCCCTTCATCGTGTCCCCCCCTGAGAACATCACAGTGAACATCTCGCAGGACGCCTTCTTCACTTGCCAGGCGGAGGCCTACCCTCGCAACCTGACCTACACCTGGTTCTGGGAGGAGGACAACGTCTTCTTCAAGAAGTAAAGTTCTGAATGTGTTATTGTGGTCTGCAGACAGTTTGCTGAAAGGAACACACTGTAATACCGCAGTTATTGCTGCAGTGCAACTAACAAATATTCTATTTCAAAAATGATATTATGGCTTTATAAATCATTGAATTCATTACATTTATCTTTAATGGTTTCCATTGATTGAATGTTGCAAGCTTTTTCAATTTAGTAATAAGATTTTTTAATATATTTTTTAAGTATTAGTTAGTATATCATTTTAATACTGTGAAAAAATCCACACATTCCCTGAAGTAGCGCTTTCAGTTTGCTGAGCTTCTGTTATCACGTTAGCTGTGATTAGCTCAGCTGTTTAGGTGGTCTGAGAGTGTTTAAGAGTCTCTAAACCTGCTGATCTTTATTCACCTGCAAAGCCCTTTGGCATGCTGCGCTGCTGTGAAAACACTCCACAGGCTCTGATATGTGTGAGGCAAAAGCATTTGATACGCCTTCATAAAAGTAATTCAAGTATATAAGGGCCATTTTAAGATTTTTAAGCATACTGTATTTTGATGATAATTCTGATTTTGAATGGGGATACAGTGTTTGCTCCTTCTGTGCTACAGCTGCAGAAGGAGCAAACAACACAGTAGAAATATTATTATGTGTCTTTAATAATTCAGTAAATATAGACTGAACAAATGATTTAATCAACATTACCTGAAGGGGAAATGGTTGTTGCTCTGCAGCGGCTCAGAATCTGTCGGGTCTCACGGCTAATGGCCAAAAAAAAAGTTTTTACTTTGACATGATGTAGTGGAGAATAATATCTCACCTTGGATTTGTTCCTTTCTTTTTCGTGAGAACTTTCCTTCAGGTAGTTTTTTTATTGATGAAGGGAACTATATTCACACTTTTGCAATGTTTGAGTTACCATGATCAAAATGTGTCTTGCTTTTAGCCCTAATCCTCTTCCCTTAAAAAACTAAAGATCCTTCTTAGAAACCTCTTCTGGTCTCTCTGCAACACTGACAAGGCAGGTGATGTAGATCCAAGCCCCTTTTTTAATGTGTGTAATGGTTTTAGTTTGAACAATATTGCCGATGGCAACAACTCTCCAAATTTGATCTAGTGTTCTTGAAGTTGGAAGGGCAAAATAGGAACAATACAAAGTACTACAGCAATATTGCCAGGCTAAATCTTCACTGGTGTCATGCTAAAAAAAAAAAATTTTAGAGATTGAATTTGTTGCTGGAAACTCTGCAGGCACTGTGCATGACGCCAAGTCAAGCATGAGCCAAGATCTGTGTGATCCTTCAGTTCAACACAGAGCGCTTTATACAGATTTAACGTCTTTGCATCTGGCAAAGTTGGTATTGGTATCAATAAAGCCATAAACCTTACATGTGTATTGTAATGAGTTTTTGCTTTTGGGGAATAAATAAATGACATATAAATGAGGTCATGTTTATTAAGTTATAAACAAGTTAACAAATACCAATGTGTATTGAAGATTATTGATGTAATCTATTAAAAAGATTCACATTTTTATATGAGAAAGAAATGGTTATGAAATTATATCTTTTGATTGGATACAACAATTATTTATATTAAATTGTATTTCTCAAATGATAAAAAATTGTATGATAACGTTCATATTTTTATTTGGATGGACACATAATTTAACTGAAATGTATTGACTTCCTTCATTTAGAAAAATAGACTTTGTGCCAAGTCATATAAAATAGTTTACAGGGACATATTGTTTATGACAAATGTCTTTATTTTTCATTGGCTTGAGCAAAAACAAATATAGATCGCATTAGCCTTACCCACCATACATGAGCACCAAGGACAGGAACATGTGGCTCTGAACAAACATACAGTCCACATCAGCCTTTAACCATACATCAGTGACAGTATACATGTTTATCCATCCATTAATATTCCCATTTCATTCTGAAAATGTAGGTTTAAATTGTGTTCAGCACTAGGAAGGTTAATCACACAACACCAAAGCTTCTGTGTGGAAGACATCTGTTGAAATCTTTTTTGTAATATGACTTGAATGTTTGTTAAATGTTTTTCTCCACACTGACAGATTACAATCAGATAACAAACATTTCTTCCTTACATCCATTTTTTCTCACTTCATTTTCACAGTGACCTGAAGCGCAGAGTCAGTATTCTCATTGACGGTTCCCTCATCATTGCCCAAGTCAAGCCTGAGGATTCTGGGAAATATACCTGTGCTCCTAGCAACAGCCTGGGCCGACCACCAACTGCCTCTGCCTTCCTAACAGTGCAATGTGAGTGTCCTGCTTTACTCTCTGACCATGATTCACTGTGCTAAACTTTAGAGTCTGTCCTGGTTCCTCTCTGTCTTCTAACGGTCGTTTTGGATCGTTTGGGTCGAAGCCACACACACAACTCTGTACTTTCAATATCTGAGGCTAATCTTGCTGAATGTTCAGGGTAGAAGAGATTAAGATTGTATCTAGATAAATTGTGGTTCAGTCTGTTTTTGACCACTCTGACCCCCGCCTTGGTCTTCCCTGCCATCATCACTCTGTCAGCAGCAGTCTTCACTCTGTCTTCACCAGGCTGACTGATTTGACACATTTTCCATATAAAAGTAGACTTCAATGGCCTGCTGTATAGCTCACTTATGCCCCTTTTCCACCAAACCGGTTCCAGAGACAGTTCCGGGCTACAGCCTGATTTAGCTCTGGTTCTTCCTGTTTCCACCATAGCGGGGCCAGCTCTAAGCACCGAAAACCAGTTCTAAGCTGACCCCTCTCGGCTGCACGGCAAGACGAAGAAGAAGATGGACCTTTATTAATCACACAGTACGCACTTTTTAGAACATGCACATACATATACACACACAGTTATATGCACACATGCGCATGCAGTTGAGAGGTCAGAGTGGAGGCAGCCAGTCTAGCCGGCGCCAGTGAGCAGTTGGGGGTTAGGTGCCTTGCTCAAGGGCACTTCGGCAGTGGCCCAGGAGGTGAACTGGCCCCTCTCTAGTACCAGTCCACACTCCGTATATTTTGGTCCGATTGGGGACATGAACCGGCGACCTTTCGGTCCAAAGTCCAATCCCCAAAGACTGAACCACTCCCGAACCAAGAACCAATACTTCACGCTTACGTCAGAGGCGGGGGGCGAGATTAACCTGAGCAACAACAACAAAATGCCGCAAATTCTGTTCAGCAACACACACAACTACGAACAAGGATGGATGCCAGTAAATGTAAGCAGCAGAGAGACAAATTAGCTCCTCTGGCTTTGGTCAACGCAAGAGGTACAGAGGAAGTTGGACGGCACAACGCGGTCTAAAGCTATTTTCCAGCAGCTGCAGCGGGAGTTGGCCACTGCTGGATACCACTGGACTCTGGAGGAAATAAGCAACAAGCAAAACAACTCAAGAAAGACTACCGGGATCATTGTTGTTGTTGTCAATATGAGGGATTTCCGCGCCGCGTGGGTGTCATAAGAAGGCTCGTAAACGTTTACGTGATGATGCAAACGATGACGCGATGACGCAGCTTCAATCGAGCTCCACTCGGGCTCTTAGCAGTGGAAACACAAGTGGTGCTACAGAGAAGAACCGGTTCTGCACCAGAAAAGCAAAAGAACAGTTCTTGAACCGGATCTGGTTTGGTGGAAAAGGGGCATTAGTAGAGCTATTGGCTCAGTCCTTGCTGTGGAGGTCCCAGATTGAAATCTGACCTGGGGACCATTCACTATTTTTATCCCCCTGTCACCCCCTTTTAACTCTTTCTCAAATAAAGACACTGGTGGCCGAACAAATAATCATAAACCAAAAATGTAGCTCCATGAAGAGTATTCCTGAAAAAACTAAAACCATTGTCTTTTCATGGATTAACACATTTCAAGTTGTGCTCTTTTAGGATTGGATTTAATTGAACAATGTATTTTTAACCTTTTCTGTCATTAATGGGTTAAGAAAAGAGTATTTGTTTGGGAATATTGTGAAAAGTTGTTGTGATATAAAGTTGTTGTATATGTTTCATATACTGAATATACATGAAGAAAAATAGAAAAAGATGACCTTAAAGTTTGGTATACATTATAAATGATATTATACATTGATCGCATGATCAATGTGCAGAGAAGCAACCTTCTGTTGAAGACAGTATAGGACATACACACGCATTTCAGACTTCTTGAAGCTTATATGCTTTCTCATAATTCATGACTTACAAATGATAGCTTTCACAGAGAACTCTAGATGACTAATCCTTTTTACATAGCTGAGAGGTATTACGTTTTAACAAAGGCTTATCTGTAATTGGTAGTTATCTGACACTGTAGATAATCGTAGATAGTCGTCAACTTTCATATTTGGGTACAAAATGACTCTTTTTCATCCTCTGCACTGTGGAATGAATTCCAACACTGTTCCACCTCTACGCCAATTAGTTTTCTCAAGAACACTTTTTCCACGTTTGCTGTCTCTATCCCCAGCATCCCCTTTCCCTCTCTGTTAATTTCTCATTTGTACTTATATATATATATATATATATATATATATATATATATATATATATATATATATATAATATTTATATACACAGCAGCACATCCCTCTCTCCCTTCCTCTGTCCTCATCTCGCTGCCTCCTCGTTATTTTCTCCTCCCTTGAAGCACTCCCCCAGTCACTGGGGCTGTAGAGAGATGTCGCCTGGTGAATTTGTCACTAGGGCTCTTATTTGGATTTGACGACAGATTTTTAGCATCATCGACATGGTGACCGGGCACTGGCAGTAGTCAAGGCAACGAAACATTTTGTATTCCTTTGCAATCCTTGATAACTCCATTAGACTGCTGTGTGTGTGTGTGTGTGTGTGTGTGTGTGTGTGTGTGTGTGTGTGTGTGTGTGTGTGTGTGTGTGTGTGTGTGTGTGTGTGTGTGTGTGGCGAACAGAGGCAGGCAACACCAGTCGTGAGAGGAGAGGGGGGGGGGTGAGAGGGGGGATTACATCATTGCTGTAAGAGCAGGGACTTCTCTGTCAAACTGCAGACTGCTCTCTCTTTCTTTCCTCTTATTCTCATCCTTTCTTTTTTCCCCTCTTCCTCACTCAATCCTTAATGTATGTCATTCCCTGTTCCTCTCCTCTTTTTCCTTCTGTTCAGACCTCTCTCCCTCCGTCCCCTCTGTCCTCCCCCTGTCTCTGTCCCTGAAAAGCTTGCCAGAGAATAAGTTCCCTAAAGCATGGTGCAGTGGGCACCAGCGTGTCGTGAGCGATAGCGCTGTCTGAGGGCTATTTTTAGAATCCTGGCTGATATCCCTGTCTGTGGTGATGGTGGCGGCACTGGGGGGGGGGGGCTGTTTGTGGCAGAGGGCTGGCGGTCAGGACTTGGGAGGACAGCAGCTGTGGGAAAAAGTTATTGTGGTAACAGTGTGGCCAATCGATCTGTGTGTGTGTTTGAATCCATCCCATCATGTCACGCTGTCATACGCTCACTCAGTCACTCTTCCTCCCCTCTTCTTGCTGTATTGTGTTCACCACCTCACCCTCCTCTCCTCCAGCGGCTCCTCTCCACCTTACGTCATCCCTCCCTCTCTCTCTCTCACACCTGTCCTCTTTCCCACGCTCATGCTCAGCCTCTATCTCTCCGCTGATGGTGCTCACTCCTCCCCCCCCCTCCTCTTCCTTTCACTCCCATCATTTTCCTCCTTATTACCCAGTGTCTACTTTGATGTTCTCCTCCTTGACCTCATTAGAAACCACCTCTTACTCCTTCACAATTCAGGATTAAAGATGGACACATTTTAGCTTTTTACTTTCCCCTCCTTTTTCTAATCGTAGCTCCTTTCCTTTACCACATGGGCTCCTTTTTTTTGTGCTTGTCTTTGAGGATATGGCTCGCCCATATCAAATCCCAATTATTTAATACTTAGAATACAGGGGAGAAAATGTGAAATCATAGCCCCTAATGTGGAGCAAATATAGTAAGAATATAGTAACAAAACTGACTGATTGAGAATAGGCGGGTCACGTGGGATAAAACGTGAAAATGTAACTCATATTAAAAAAACATACTTGAAGAAACACAGATTCAATTATTGGAAGATTTTCAATGGATGATATTATGGTTAAATTAACCCCTACAATTTTACATTTAAAGTTGAATAAAAGCTATAGTTGTATATTTTCGGAAGTTTCCTATGCATCGTGTCGTTGGATCACTGAATGTATTAGTGTTTCATTCTCATACTGTATATGCATTTTTGAGGTTGGTCCAACACTTTGACATACACTGAATGTCTAAACTAAAATAACACAGATTAACACTGACTTCAAGTTGAATAATATTAACAATGAACCCTTGTCAATTTCCTATTCTTATAATTTATACAATAGCCATTTGCAGAGGTTATTGTATATTACTGTGGTGCCATTAATATTTGTTACAGTTTTAAAATAAATATTAAATTAGATGTGATTGTTGACAATATGGGATTGTAATATTTGCCTTCTTATTATCTTTGATCAGAAAAAGTTAATGACTGCCTTTAAACAGCTACAAAGAGTTAGGCTAATAACAATTGTGGATTAAAGTTCTAGTAATAATAATGTATTAATTTCTATACCTGCTGGCTATAAATAATACCATATTTACAATTTAAAAATTTGATCATTGATTTTGAAAAAAGTGGAAAGATGGACACACCATGAATTAAAGTCTGATTAAGGGAAGTTGACAGCAGATTGTAGTGAGATTTGATCCCTGTTCAAATCTGTATAGATTTACGCTGTGTCATCTTGTTTAACAGGAGGCTAATTTACTTTCAGTTCAGGAGAAAAACTCATTTGCATTGATGTTGAACTATACACAAACTCCACGTAAAGGCCCTTTGCCATAAGCTGTTTGATTTCTCATCTTTTTTCACAGCTGTTACAAGAAGTAGGCACCGGCTTTCCAAAGAGATGTTTTGTAAAGTGTTTTCCTTGTTTTCCACCAGATCCTGCCCGTGTGGTTAACATGCCATCCGTCATCTACGTGGCCATTGGTATGCCTGGCTTCATCCGCTGTCCTATAGATGCCAACCCCCCTGTAACTCTGGTTAAGTGGAAGAAAGATGGCCTCCCTCTCCGGATAGACAAGGTGAGCGGGTGTGCTGCTGGTGCTTTTGTTCCACTCACTTCACTCCGCCTTAGACTGGAAATTAGTGCATAATTTCGTTAAAGCTCCATGTGACTTTACTTTCTGTAATTTTCAGTGTTTCTCTTGTTTGAGTGAAAAGATTCAGTTGCCCTTAGCACTGAAAAAACAAAAAAACCTTGGCTTTAATTAAATGTCTATGTCAACAGATTTTCAGTTGTTTCCGTGTGTGAGGCTAGGTTTGGAATCAGTCTGTTACAAAATGTTACTCTTCCTTACACATCGTCAATCACTTTTCCATCCACAGTTCCCTGGTTGGAGCCAAATGGACGATGGGAGCATCCGTGTGGCAGAGGTGACGGAGGACTCTCTCGGCACCTATACCTGCATGCCTTACAACGCCCTGGGTTCTTTGGGATGGTCCTCTCCTGCTCCCCTGGTGCTAAAGGTACCTCCAAAGTCACTTTGCATACCTCATAGCAAAACAGCTGTGATGCCTCCAGGAGGCATTACAAACTCAAAGCAACTCATTATTGTTACCTAACCTGTGTTGGTGCTTCCCCCTGGACAGGAGCCTCCTAAATTCTCAGTGGTTCCTGGAGGGGAGTACAGGCAGGAGGCTGGGAGAGAACTGGTCATCCCCTGTGAGGCGGAGGGAGACCCCTTTCCCAACATCACATGGAGAAAGGTTAGACAACTCCCACACTTACCCTCTTTCTTCTGTATAGGATTTGGCAACCAGATTTCTTGGGTAACCATTTGTATACCCACAATTTGTTTTTAGTTACAGTCATTGTTTTCCATTCAGAAGTGCATTTCTGAAACCTGTTGCTCTGATTTTTATTTAAACTATACAGTATATCATTGTAGCATTTAATCACATCTAAATGATGTCTATAAAATATGCAATCAAGGGAAGATATTAGTTTCTCTCCATTGTTTTCTTGATTATCAGGCATGCTTTATCTGACTCATTGAATACTGTGTGATTAGCTTTTGTTTCTGTCTCCCAATTATGAAATGCATAATTCTGTCTAATTTCTCAAACTTAAAATACACTTTGAAAGCTATTATCTTGTTGGAGATGTGCAATTGTTGGTTGTTGAACAGCTGGCTAGCCCCTTTGCTGTTTATAGAGTTTTTACATTTGAATGACATGTACCAACCCTTTGTGCCCTCTCTCCATCTCTACTTCATTGGCTGACTTTGTCTTTCCTTGGCTGGATGGACTGCAGGTAGGCAAGCCCAGTAAAAGCAAGCACAATGTTCTGCCCCGGGGCAGCTTACAGTTCAAGTCACTCACCAAGGAGGACCATGGGGAGTGGGAGTGTGTCGCCACCAACGTTGCCACGAGCATCACTGCCAGCACGCACGTCCAAGTAATAGGTACCCAACATAAACACTACTTCACAAACACATTTACATATATAAAACTACACATATTACATGAGAATATCTAGAGTAGTTGTCACGGAGGTGATCTCTGGGCCCATAGATCTCGGCCTCTGTTACTGTTTGTATAGCTTCATTGTGGTTGATTGTGTTCACCTGGTGCCCTGTGTTGTCTCCTCCCCCCTCACCTGTGTCTTGTTGACTGATTAGTGTGTGTATTTAGGTTCTGGGGTTTTTCTGTTTGGGAGAGGTGTGTGAGATCCTTGTGGCTGGTGACTGTGCTCACGGGAACAGCAAGATTGAGGCTGTGTCCTGTGTTCGAAGTTAATAAATGCCCACAACGGGTTATATTTTTGGCGTTCTGCTTCCTTGCTTGGTCGGGCCAATTGTCGGCTTCACAGTAGTGCAGTAATTGACAGTTCTCTACGTCCCACCCACTGAGTTACTGTTGCTATGCCTGCCTGTTACATTGTACTATATGGCACATTCAGTTTAACATGGGCAGTGTACATTATTTACACAATGTGTCCTTGACTTCAGAAAGAAGGAGAAAAGAGCAACATCACACTTCTAGCCAATAAAGGGAAACTGATGCTTGCAGCTGTTATCTGATGTAGCTAGCTGGCTAATCAAGCTAATGTTAGCTTAATTAGCTAGCTTGCGATGGAAAAAGCAATCCTCTGGTTGACTTTATAACGCTTCAAAATGACTCAACACAAAATCATGTTCACGGGCCTCAAATATAGCTAACTACTGGCATCAAGCAAAAAAAACGAAGGCTAAAGCCAGTGGTGTAGTGGGGATTTTTTTACTGGGGGGACGCTATTTTAATTAGCTCCAAACAATGCCACACAAGTGCGCACAAAACGGGCAGACAGGTCCACAGAAACTACCGGTATGCTTAGTTCTACTTTAGTTACTGTACTGCAAAAAGCAGACGGTGCTGCGCTCAACACACACAGACTCAAAACCATGGACAAACTGGCACATAAATGACATAAACAAAAAAAAATTTCTCTCTCTCTTTAAAACTCATAACAAACAAACAAAATTCCCAAAGTTGTCCTGATATTAACTTATTAAATAAACAAAACGAAAAATATAGCCTACTTATGCAAACAACATTGAATCTGGACTTGAATGATATTCTTTTTAGAAAAGAAGTCAAGTAAAAAATGTTTGCCTGCCATTATAGCTTTTTCGTTAGTATTCTTGAGGGAAAGAGCTGCCGCAAAATCGACAGCTCTTCACTGACACACCCCCACCCCGCTGCGGGGTTACAAGCGTGATGACGAATCATACTTTTTTAAGGAAATCGTTTTTATTTTTTATTATACAGTAATTACTGTGATTTTTTTTTCATTATTAAAACAAATACACACTTGCAACGCATAACACTGGCAATGATTTTATATTTATTAGACTATTGAAAAAAAGATCATGCTCCAAATAAGTGGGGGTACAGCGTACCCCCGCGTCCAACGCCCACTACACCACTGGCTAAAGCTACAGCTGAAACAAGCTATTCTTGTCTTTCATGTATCTAGTATATTGTTATCTGGCTGTTATGATCAGACAAGCTATCCACATCCTGTTTTCTTAGCTTACATTATTTAGCTAGACAAAGGATACATGCATGCTTTCTTATTGCTATCGTTTTTCAATTGATACATTTCATTTTTATGTTACAAGGGAAAACACTTGTAGGATGAGGTTACATTGGGTTGCTGGCTTGTTCCATCTCTCAAGTTAAATACATGTAATGGATCACAGCAAGACTGCTCTGTGACTAATGTGCCCTTTTAACTACACACCCTCACTGCCTCCCCTCTCCACAGGCACAAGCCCCCACGCCCCCACCAGCATCCACGTGGTGGCTTCCTCTACCTGGGCCAATGTGTCCTGGGAGGTGGGGTATGACGGAGGCTTCCAGCAGACGTTCTCAGTCTGGTATGGCCATGTGTGAGTCATCCCAGCATGCTTTGCTTCCTGCTTCTTCTTGTTCTTCCAATACTTCCTCTGTTGTTTCTGAAAATGTCTTTTTTCCGGGTTGTGTTCAGAACAGTTGTTAAAACCTTGAGATCGAAATACATGGAGATCGAGGTTGAGTGAGTTTTCATCTCTAATCTTGGATTTTCTGCAGGAACTCATAAAGACAGTTCCAACAAAACTGAACATGACCCAAAATTGTCTTTGCTGCTGCTGCTGCTGCTGCTGCTACTGCTGCTGCTGCTGCTGCTGCTGCTGCCGCCGCTTCTGCTACTGCTACTGCCGTCAAACTTTAATTAACATTATTCATTTAAATGGAGGCCTATAGTCTCAGTAAGCACTATGCATCTGTATCATATAGGGACATAAACTACAGCATATATAATATTAAAGGTGGGGTAGGTAATTTTGGAGAAACCAGCTCGAGTGCGCTAGAATTTGAAAATACACAACCGTAAAAAATCTGCCACTTCCTTACAGAGCCCCTCCTCCAACACACACGAACGCGCACATGACCAATGAGGGCACAAGATAAGTTTGTGCAAAGATGGAAGGTTGACAGGCAGGTAGGCCATCCAGTTATTTTAGCCGGGCCGGTGTTGCAGTATAAGTTGACGATATCGGACTCTCACCCACAACCTCACATACGAGTACTGAATGTGCAGCAAAGTGATCTTAGGAAGGCAGATATAGCAAAAGATGAACGTAAACGACAAACGATGTTTCTTTCCTGGTAAGTCAACAACGTGTCCTCAATGTACACGCCCCGGATTCCTATGACGAAAATAATAGAATATCGCCAGTTGTCATGACTCAATTTATACTGCAACACCGGCTCAGATGATTGGTCGTGCTTTTTACAGAACTACGGCTTCCACAGATGACATTTGTTATGGATTTTTGGTCAAAGCACTTAAGATATTCATTGCTATCGGGATGTTAAGAGCATTCCATGGAATATAACAAAAAGTACACCTCGAGCCCGTTTCTCAAACTTACCTACCCCACCTTTAAGGAACTCAGTCTATAACAAAAAAACGAATTATACTGATACCTTACAGATTACATTTAATTATACTGCATTTCACAGTACTATAGAAGCTAAGTTGCTAAAATGAAACATCTCAGTAGGGGATGACAAATGTTTCCTGCAACATCAAAACTACCTAAATATAGGCTCTGCTTTTACAATCCCATCAGGGATAAAGAGTGAGAGTGTTGTAGCTGCATGTAACAGTGCTTTATCTGGTGATCAAGTCAGTGAGCGCTGAATGTATGGCATGGGCAAACAGCAATCTGCAAAGCTGAGCGCAGCATGGGCTTAATACCCTCAAGTGAAAGTCAAGATGAGAATAAAGTGAACAAAATTCATGGAAGAAATAATACAATTTTTGTCTGTAATGTTGGATCAATTATGGAGCTAAAGATGTATCTGAAATTATTTTGCTTACTTACATTTAAGTCAACTTTAACCTCTGTCTTATAGAGACAAAATAGTAAAGTATCCCCATTATGTTTTTTTCAAATCCTCTCTCTGTCCGCTCACCTCTCCTGAACCCCGGCGTTCAGGCTGAAGAGGGAGCGTTTAGGTCCACATGACTGGCTCTCCATACCCGTGCCTGGAGGCCAGGACTGGTTGGTGGTGCCCGGCTTGGAGCCAGAGACAATATACCAGTTCAGCGTTCTGGCCCAAAACAAGCTTGGCACAGGCCCTTTCAGCGAGGTTGTCACTGTGAACACACTAGGTGAGGAGACTTATGAATATCTACTGCTGTTAGTCTGAAAAAAGCGATACAATTATTTATTAAGCAGCTTAGATTAATGATCAAATCTGATTGATCAATTTAGACATTACTGTATAAGGTTTGTTCTTTTTGTGTAGCAGACCGCTGTATAACAGACCGTTGCTAACCACGCTCTGATCATACACTGTAGGACCAAGTCCAGTCATATCCATCCTCAGTCCACATTTAAAAATGTAAGCTTTGGCTCAAAAACGCATTCGTTTTTTCAATATGAAATTGAAAAACACCATGGAATAATTGTTTAATATTCTGTTTATATGTATAGAGCACCGTTTCAACTGAGGCCAGTAAAGTAAAGAAAAAGAAAAGAAAAAAAAGGTTAGGGCATGGAAAAAGCAAGAGGAAACAAGGCTCTTTTTTGATGCCCAGAAATGACCAAACAGCAAAATAAGAAGAAAAGGGAAACTACAGGCCAAAGGCTGCAGGGTGTCTGCAGATACGGAGACCACCTCACAGGTCCAATGTTTCATCAAGGACGATTGTGAGGGAATATTTTTGGATGAGTCTATACATTGTCTTTTTAGGAATGCTGCATATTATACCTTTAAACTAGGCTTTGTTGAATCACTCTGCATTACTCACAGCAGTGGGGAAAGGGAAATGTACTAGGGCTAAATAAAGCTGTCACTTAAAAGATGAGTGACATACTCATTTATGATTAATATTCACGCATCATCACCTTTTGTGTCAGCCAAGAAGTAGAACGAAAGAAGACAAAGCCTTTAGACAGGGGCTGCTTTTGGATAGCATCATGCAGGCCAGAAATTGACTTTCAGGATGCGAGGATTCAGAGTCTAAGTGATGTAAAAGATGTGTGTGAATGTGCATGTGAATGTGTTAGAGATGCATTTGGTATAAGAGCTTAATCACTTCACACTTTAGTTGTCATACATGTTAGTGTCAAAGTGTAAAGGAGGATGATTCACTGGTATCATGCTGGTGAACAGAACACTGAATATATAACCGAGTTGCTCTCACACACTTTTGTGCTCTTTCAGTATTTCCTATAAGTACCCCTGAACCATTGGTGCTGCTTACCCCACCACGGTGCCTCACAGCCAATCGCACGCAGCAGGGAGTTCTGCTCAACTGGATCCTGCCTGCCAATCATACAGCACCAATCCAGCATTATGTCATGGAGTTCCGCCTGGGGGAGCGATGGGAGGTCTTAGACGACAGCATTCCTGCTGGGGAGACAGACCTGCTCGCCCGAGACCTTATCCAGGTACCAGACAGGTCATGGACTGCAGACAGAGTATCAAACAAGACCCTCATCTAGAGGGATGTCTGGGCTGTAGTGGAGGTTAATTATAATGTCTACTCTAAGACAATTATTTTAGAACTTGTGCTATGTCTGTTATTCTATGCTCATTTTAGCCAGCAAATGGCTGTTACTGCTAAGCATTGAACAATAATTAATAGCATTTTTAAGTGTAAAATATGGTCAACATCCCAGCTTCAGCTCTATTAAAATAACAAATCTTTATTTTTTTATATATAAGAGCTTGATATACATTATAACAAGAAGTTTCAGGTGTTTTTCAACCCCGGTCACCCCTGTGTTTTTTTTTTTGCGGAAATCCAGCAAAAGATGGTATAGTTCCAAGCAGCATGAGAAAGTCTTTCAAATAAACTTAATTATACACGCCACCTGAAATGCTTGGCTAAGCATGCTTGCTTTTTTGTTAGCCAACTGCCATCAATCGACTGCTGACACTGTGAGAAAGCTGTGCTGCTTGCTGCTATATAGGTTGTTGAGACACGTTTCCCAAATGTGAGTTATAATAATCCATGAACAGAATAGACACTTTATTTACTTTTAAAATAATTCAAGAACATCCTTTTTTATAATAAACATCCAGAAAAAAAAGTTGCCGCCAATTAGTATTTGTGGTAGGTACAGTTATTTTTCTCCGATTAAAAGTTCCATCGTTTCACTTCACTGATTTTTAACTGACTGTAAAATAGCCTCAAGTGTTTAAACATTAGAGGCTCTCTTTTAGATTGATGTCTGTGAGTTCTCATTTTAAAACCTCTTGGTGTTTGTGACAGTAGTAACCTTGATCCGTGTCTCAAATGATGGCTCCTGCCATTTGTGTGATTTGTTCCTGGAATGTCCTTGAAAGGTCTTCAAATGTGATGCTTAAGAAATTGTGGGAATCCTGAATATTAAGCTGCCATATCCACCTTGGTTGTCATAGTAACATTGCAGGTGTGCACATGCTGACTTGGCTCTCTTTCGGACATCTCTGGGTTTTACTTGGTGGCATTTTTTATTCTTGCCATAACACGTTTTGTTAAACCTGCAAAACACACACATGCTTTTACTTGCAGAGAGGAGAGAGAATAGCATCTGGAACATGAGAGGCAATGTAATACACTGTAAGAATATGAATAATGAATACAATACGCTTTTTAGATGACAGTGAATTCACTACAGTAGAGAAAAAAATCAATAAATCCTTGCTGATTTATATACACAATACACAATACTTATTTTTCTGCATTTCACATCTTTGCTTATGTCGGGTAATCTCCTTCCATATAATGTTTGAGCTTCTTTGTATTCTAACTACCACTGTCGGCTCCATGCAGATGCTATTATCTCTCCTTCCATTGCACCGCCAACACCCACTCAGTCTCACCAGCTCTCTCGACACACACAAAGCACCTCGCTTGTTTAACTTTTTAGCTTCAAATCTCTTTCTGCATCAGATGAGGTAATTTGACCAGAGGGACGCTCTGTTTGGTTGTCTGCGTATAAGTGGTGCTGTGTTTGGTACCTTTTTAAATTCAAATCTCAGTCTTGAGCAAGACACCGACTGGATCTGTGCCAGCTCCACAGCTGCTGTGCTGTTGCTGACCTGCACTGTGGAGCGCAGACAACACCAGCACAATGAAAGGGGTTCTAAAAGGCTTAATCTGTTGTTTCATCAGGACTTATTCAAAGGTGATTTATCAATTTTAAGACGCATTTGGCTATTTAAAGAAATCAGCGCATCTGCTCATGTTTATTTCCTATGGAGACTTTTTTAATATTCTGTTCCCCCTTACAATATATCATATTTATACCTGAAATGATGTTACAATGGTACGCTCAATCATCCATGTTTCTCTTAGTTGGATGTGTACAGATATTCAAGTTTCAAACATCTTTTGAGTTTATATATGTAAAAATGGGGACAAGCAGCAGATGTTTGATATTCCGATGATGGGTCAAGCTTCATAATGCTTGTTTCTACTTTCCCATGATGCAGAATTAATGAAAGATTCAAACACAGATGGATAGACAGAAAGCAGATCGAACAGTCAAACAAATCCAAGACGGGCATACTGGTCAGCAGGTGAGGAACAGGCAACAAAAAGCCGAAATAGATCGAGCAGACGTTCAGAAGGCCGGAAATTACTGGCATGCGCAACATTGTCAATCTGTCAAAGAGAAGGTGGAGATGGGCAGGTCAAAATATTGCAGGGCTGATGAGAAACAGGTGAGCAGGCGAATGGGGGAGTCAAGTGACTTGTGTGAAAGCATGTGAGAGGGACAGTAAGGCAGAATGGGAAAGCACGACTGTGGAAGTCTTTTTGACACTTCCCGCCTAATAATTCCTTCAAAGTCCAAAACCCTAGTTCTAGCGCCAATTTTCTGTTTTTTCTGTGCTGTGTCTCTTTATACATCCATGTGGTGAACACATAACTATACAAACAAATGTAAGACATATTTTCTTTTACAATTTTATAAACACACCACTATTCTGGTGTCAAAAAACATTAACTTCTTTGGTTAATTAAACAGTATGTAATGATTTGCTACTGCTAACGTCAATAATGCTAGCTAGCTAACAGTAGCGAGAGTTACATCATATTATTGTCCATTCCAATCAAAGATAACCCTAATGATATCACTATGACATCATGTGTGATTTTTGACAGATTTTCGAACCCCCTTATAGCTTCAGGAGTTATTCTTGATTTCCTGAATTAAGTGCTTAATAATCTAATCTTTTTTTGTAGAATTATTGGATTAAATAAAAGCCTAAATCATGCCAAACTTTGCAATGCACAACTCGTAGTTTCCATTGTGCCATCCATGTAGGACCAATATATTTTTTTGAAGGCAACACTAAATGATATCAGTGAGTGAGCTCCAAATCCATGTCTATCAGCTGAGACAATAACAAAATAAAACCATATGACTTCACCCTCTGAATGACCTCTGTCTGTTCTCCTGCTCTTAGGAGGCCTGGTACGAGTTCCGCGTCATGGCCGTCATGGATGACATCATCAGTGATCCTAGTAACGTAGTAGGTGTGTCCAGCACAGGTGAGACCTTACATCTCATATTAAATATACAAAAAATACACATATATAAAAACACAGATTATACAGTATACAGTGCATTCATGTCAAAAAATGTGTTACTCAGAGAAAAAAGGGCAGGTCTTCTTTAAACCTCTGGATTCAAACCAACAGCCTCTTGCAGTAGCATGCGTTGCTAACCTCAGGCTAACTTCACAGTCCTGATCTGACCAGAGGCGGTAGATGTATTGCACACTCAGCAACTCCAACTTTACATTTTTCCCACTCAGCAGCACTATTAACATAAGCTCTCTTTACATGCACACTCCTTTGTACCATCTTTAAAAGTATGACATCATCCTTCCGTCTGCCTCAGTGGATTGCACTGGGCTGCTTTTTGCAACAAAGAAATCAGAAATCAAACAAATAAATCAAAGTCGGTTTTTTTTTTGGTCCCAATAATAAGAGGCTGTTTTAAATCTGAAATGAAACCCTGAAACTGTGATGTCACTCCCCTGCAGAGGTCACTGGGCACGCATCATTTGATAAGAGGAGCTGTTGGTAACGTTTATAATGAAGAACATTTGCAGTGGTAGAACGTTGCTGCTCCCTAGTGGCAAAGCTGGAGAGTAATGCAATATCAGAAGTTGCTGCTCATCTTTCTGTTGTTCTTGAACTAATTTGACTGCGTTTTCGCTGCATATTGTCAAAGCATTAACACAATTGTATGTTATTTTAATAATTTGTTAAAAACATGTTTTGACATTTCATGCATGTTGATAAGGTATTTTACTTATGTCCAAAAAAGTAAAATACCTACCATACCTCAGATCTCCCGCAATAAGCTCAGCGGATAACAACATACAGAAGTATAAAACAGTCATTACAGTGAACATTTACTGACTGCAGCGTTCACTGTGAGACTCTATTCAGATAAGTAGAGAAGTAAGTTGACTTTCTGCTTAGTCATAATTGCATATACAGTTGCAAGAAAAAGTATGTGAACCCTTTGGAATTACCTGGATATCTGCATAAGTTGGTCATAAAATGGAGGAAGCCACTGCTGTCCAGAAAAAACATTGCTGCACGTTTGAAGTTTGCAAAAGAGCACCTGGATGTTCCACAGCACTACTGGCAAAATATTCTGTGGACAGATGAAACCAAAGTTGAGTTGTTTGGAAGGAACACACAACGCTATGTGTGGAGAAAAAAAGGCACAGCACACCAACATCAAAACCTCATCCCAACTGTGAAGTATGGTGGAGGGAGCATCATGGTTGGGGGCTGCTTTGCTGCCTCAGGGCCTGGACAGATTGCCATCATCGACGGAAAAATGAATTCTCAAGTTTATCAAGACATTTTGCTGGAGAACTTAAGGCCATCTGTCCACCAATTGAAGCTCAACAGAAGATGGGTGATGCAACAGGACAACGACCCAAAGCACAGAAGTAAATCAACAACAAAATGGCTTCAACAGAAGAAAATACGCCTTCTGGAGTGGCCCAGTCAGAGTCCTGACCTCAACCCAATTGAGATGCTGTGTCATGACCTCAAGAGAGCGATTCACACCAGACATCCCAAGAATATTGCTGAACTGAAAGAGTTTTGTAAAGAGGAATGGTCTAAAATTCCTCCTGACCGTTGTGCAGGTCTGATATGCAACTATAGGAAACGTTTGGTTGAGGTTATTGCTGCAAAAGGAGGGTCAACCAGTTATTAAATCCAAGGGTTCACATACTGTTTCCACCCTGCACTGTGAATGTTTACATGGTGTGTTCAATAAAAACATAAAAACATATAATTGTTTGTGTGGTTTTAACTTAAGCAGACTGTGTTTGTCTATTGTTGTGACTTAGATGAAGATCAGAACACATTTTATGACCAATTTATGCAGAAATCCAGGCAGTTCCAAAGGGTTCACATACTTTTTCTTGCAACTGTAGCGTGCAGAAATGCTTATTTTAAAGACACACGCAGTTTTAAAGGTCAGCTCTTGCATCTCATTGGATATGGAAGGACTTTTCTTTCAAAAGGCTATCAAAGCCTACAGATTATACAATGTGGTGTCCCTTTTTTGTTTGGGAGTGAGGGAGAAAAGGATCTCAAATGCATACCCAGAAAAAAACGCCTGATTGAGTTTATACAATTTGAAAGCTTGTTAATCAGAGCACAGTAGGATCTTGAGGGGACAGCATGCTCTTTATCAGTGCACTCATGTCTGCTTGGTTATCTAGAGTAAATAAGTGCCCATTTTCAGAGCCAGAAAAGGAATGTTGGCAATAATCATAATAAAAGATAATAATAATAAAATAAAAGTCTTGTAAGTAAATTTTTGAATCTTTTGTTTTATTCTGTGACTGACATTGCCACACACAGTTTACTATCCTCCATACTAAGTATTTCTTCATACTCTTCATCTTCCGCCACTAAAGGAAGCTAAAATGTAGGCTTGTTATTCAAAATAGAAGCCTGTTGAGTTACCATATCCTTACTGGATGCTTTGAAAAATACCAGTTTTTCTAAATAAAAGCCCCATAGAAAAACTGTATAGTAACAGAAATATTCAGGTTTAGGGGCTTGTTTTTCAAAATAAAACCCCCAAAAAGCAACACTACAGCTACTGCTATCTATACCTACTTAGAGCTATTAATATCACTATCGGGATCCTACCACAGTGCTCGTCGTGCAGTCAAAATGTAGCTATCATTAACATGTCCTCATGGGTCTGTCTACAGTCTGCAGCTGTCATTTCCTGCTTTGTTGCATCCTTGTCATTCTGTAGCCACACTGTGACTTTACCAAGTTGTACGTCCCTGACTCTCCCCTCCTCCCCCCGCAGACTTCTTCCCCCCTCCAGAGATGGTGGAGGAGCGTGGACTGGCGCGGCCTGTGGTGGCTGGCATTGTGGCAACCATCTGTTTCCTGGCAGCAGCTGTCCTCTTCAGCACCATGGCTGCCTGCTTCGTCAACAAGCAGCGCAGGAGGAAGATGAAGAGGAAAAGAGGTGAGGGAAGACCTGGAAAATAATGGCTGCCATCACAATCACTCAATTTTCAGGGAGCAATTAAATTATCACAAATAACAACAATGATTACTGAATGTTTTTGTATTTATACATTACAACTTATAATCATTTTTTATGTGAAACTTAACTGAGAGACTTTTAACAGACATCCCCACATCTACCTTACTGATTTATGTTATCATGCTGCTCTATATGACTCTCAGCTTTAATTACATGATCAAGTAGTGAACATCATGAAAGTGGCCTAATGACACTTGTATATTACTGCTTTTATATTTAGCATTTAATTGTTATCCTGTTACTCCTTTCCAAAAGCTGCTCCAGGCTCAGCAGCAGCTATTGTGATCGTCATCTTTAGGAATTCACTGGTCATTTTTAGGAATTCAAGTTTTCATAAACCTTTATGTAAATGTCTTGGATCAGGATTGTTTATCCTTATAAATGCTTGAAAATGAGAGTGACATCTGTTCACCTTCCTTATCTCTTTCTCCCATCTTCCAGACCCCCCTCTATCCATAACGCACTGCAGAAAAAGCATGGAAACTCCGTAAGTAACAACACACTGCTACAAAGAGATCTACTGCTAACCCATAATCAAACAGCAAAGCACTCAGGATTCATCTGATCCTGTAGTTGTATGTGTTCAAAATACAATTATAGTCAACAAAACAAATACTTTATTTCTACAAAGTGAGATGTATACAGTTCCTTTTGCTTACACAGTAAGAAAAACTGCAGAATAGGAACACACAATGATTTATATTAGTTGGTACTTATCCTGTCGATTTCTCAATAACAACTTCACTTCTATCCTGAATATTTATTGTCTTAATATAAGCAAAATATTTTACACTGTCATGAACTCTACATCTGAGCTGTCAGTGTATCAAATTTGACATTACAGCGAGCAGGTGAAAGTCTGTTGTGTCAAAGTGTAAAGAGAAAAGTGAGTGAGTGAGTGAGTGTTTCTGTTTGTGATGTAACATTGGAAGTAGTAAAAGGCAGCATTTGTGTGTGATGATTGGAAGGACCAACACAACAATGTATTTTTAAAATGCTGCTCAGCCTAAGTTACAGAAGCGGTGTGTTTCAATTTAAAAATAAATAGTAACACACCTACTTATACGACAACAAGACAATGACCTAAACTTAAAAAATGTAAATGAAGCTCTGTTGCTTAAATTAGAATAACATGTTTCTAGTAAATTTGACTTTGAACGTGAAAGATAAACACACACCACTGGAGGCTGGCTTCTAAAGGGAGGTATCCAATCTTCACATACCCTATTGTACAGCAGCCCCCTCTAGCTAATTTCCATATTCATGATCACTGTAGGGGGGTGAATTTCTTATATAACTGTTTTCAATTATATTTAGGCTTAGGAGTTAAAAGAGTCACCGGAGTTGTGCTGGTGTAATCTCCCGTGATTACCTCAACTCCTCTATGCATTGTTTATAAGTCATTGTATTTGTTTGCTATATTGTAGCCCATTATTTAGTTGATTGTTGGCTGTTTTTTTTTTAAATAATTACGAGAGACTTATAGTGGTGTGTTGTATTTGTAGCAGGTTGTTGTAGTTATATAATTGTAATTTATAACCGCCCTGTCAAGGTGCATATAAGACTGTATATAAATAGACGTAGTGTCAATAGTCACCCATAGGTTCCCGCAAAGCCACAATGAAGCCCAAAGAGGGCGCACACGGCTGTTGACTTCTTGGAAGTGAGTCAGCGCCTGACTCGTAACCGCCTCATCCAAAAAATGGGGACAGAGGTGGAGCTGAGGCGGGCCTGTCAGCAAAAAACATGCCCAATGAATACGTAAATGTGTAGGAAAATTATGAATACACTAGATTTTCCCAAAAATATACAGAAATATACACTACATGGACATCTGGCGTCGTTTTTGTAAGAAATGTTCACTTCCTTATAAAAAAGCCTCAGCACGTGACCTCCCGCGTGTGACGTAACATGGGGGAAACAAGAGGGAGAGCGGCCGGTGTAACGTATTAATAAACATGGATCCAAATGCTAGTTTCGACAAAGAAGACACAGAAGAAGTTGAACATGAATATTCGAATGCATATGACGGACCACAACCTTATAATTATGAGCCTGCTAGGCGTCCAAGAGACCAGGAGCAGCCAAGGATTAGAAGAAATAACGGCCATCGCAGAGAAATTGAGCTTCGGTGTGAGGAGAACCAGTGGAGAACTGGGCAGCTATCTTGGTGAGTGACCGGCGTTAGCTACAGAATGTTAGCTAACGTCACATCACAACATTGTGAAGTTAGCTATCATATATCAGGCTATAACTAAAGTAGCATTGATAATATAGTAACGTTACTGGCAGGACTGTTGATACTGATCCATAACAGAAACTAATGCGCAAGTATCAGCCGTATCTCGCGTTACCTAATGCAACTCCACACTACGGTGCTGTGTACCGGAGGGGAGACGCGAGATACGGCTGATACTTGACGATATGGCGGAGAAAGGTTGTGGAGCCCCGTTGATATGCCGTTGTAAATGGCTTGATGGAAAGCAGGTGTGTAGTCGGGGAGGGTGCACAGCTGATTGCAGCAGGTGAGTAGAGGTTGAGCCAGGAGCCAGGAGTGAAAGCCAACACGCACACACAACACAGACAGGGGGAAACAAACAAACACAAAGGAGACGGCTGGAGCAGTACAGCCACCACAGCGTTACCTAATGCAACTCCACAATACGTCTTACGGTGCCGTGTACCGGAGGGGAGAGAGAGCAGCGAAGAGGGGGGGGAGAGAGATGTAATACGGTTTCCTGATAAAGCTGTGGAGAGTATGTGCTGCAGGGAGGTGGATGCACAACGCAACCAGGAACGAACGCTAGCTCCGGTCCTTTTTACTGTGGACTCGATGTCCTGACAGGCTGCTATTTGTGCAACCTGCACAAACACAATACTGCACCATGATTACAAATGGTGAAATACAATGTAAAACTACCGAAAAATACCAGCTCACTAAAACACAACCGCTCAACTCAACGCAACTACTAACTATACCCGCGGTCAGAGAGCGGAGATGTCTACCCTTTGTGATGTAATATGACGCGTTTGACGTATGACCTTAAAAAAAAAGCAGTTTTTAAGAGCAGAGCTCAAAATTGCTCCTTTCCCTCTGAATTCCTGCCCTTATGTCAGGCACTGTTCTTCCTCTAAGAAGAAAGGACAGTAACAGGAGATCTCTGTGACGACAGATGTGTTGTTGTTAATGCATATGATGTCCGAAAAAAGATTCAGTTTAGGATGGCCGAAGACACTACACTACCCATAATCCCCAGCTATCGTTTTGGACTACAGTCTCGTTGACAAACCCCGTGATTAATCTTCAAGCTCTGGGATTGGATGTTGGAGTGGCAGTGCGCCAAGGTTACGCCGAGCGTCAAGTTCTTTGAAATGGAAATAAACCACAGCAGACTATTCAAAACTGGACTCGAACGCCCCCCCAGAAATACACATGCTGGCTATTGTGTTTCGCAACATGTTCTCTATGGCACGTCTCTACTGGGAATTGTAGTTTTAAAAGACGTTTTCGTTTTTCCCAAAATTAGAAGTTGACAGTATTAAACTGTGTATAGCCCTTGAGGTTTAGGCGATGGGAAACACATTGGTGTGTACACATTTAAAACATGTAATTACTAAATGGGTGAAAATCGCTTGTGCACATAATGGGCAGCATTAATATCCACATGACAGCTCATTGTTACTTTGTAATTCTGCTCCACTACAATTCAGAGGTTAACCTAGTATTTTTACTCCACTACATTTATTTTAGTTACTTTGCAGATTCTGATTAATGATGTGAAATATAAACAACCCTTAAATCAGACTTTAGTTACACCTGAGTACAATTCAGGGAAAGGTGATTGTCAAGTGCCAACAATCAGGAGAGATATTTGATTGTTGGTACTTGAGAAGACTAAACATTTATCTGCAGATCTCTATAAAGTATATTAATTACTCGTTATTCTCTACTAATAGTTAATTAAAAACTGTATATAATTTCTATTTTGCACATCCCTTTCAAGATTTCAAGATTTTCTAAGGTTTATTGACATATCATATACACAACTACGGTGTAGTTATGTAATGAATTAAAAACTTCGGTCACAGGTTCCTCAACAGTGCATTACAAGACATCTATCAATATGTGTGTATACCTCCACCATTAAACTGTCAAATTCTGCACATTTCTTATACTATCTACATACATAAGAGTATAATTAATGTGTATAATATCAGTTAAAATAAGTGCTTCAACATAGTTAACATAGCAGGAAAGCAATATATTAGACGTTAAGTACTTTGTCAGGCTTAATATTTATCTGTAGATAGATACCCCCAAAGCTTTTTTCTTATTTGAAAGAAGACCTTAACCTAAAGTATTCTTTAATGTGTTAATAAAGGTTAATTAGTTTGTCTGTTTTGCACATCCTCATATTAATATCTTTGTAAATCCAGCACTAAACTGTTTTATTGTAGAGATCACTTACAGTATCTTCTTGATTTTTTATATTCTATATTTTTTTATCATTGACCTTCTACTTTCCCCCTATGAAAGTATGTACTCTTAATATTTTTTTCATCTAATATCATTATTCAACAAAAATAACATTATTCAACAAAATAATTCAATAACGTGCTTTAACCACTAGGTGGTGCACATAAGGTACACACAGCATACCAATAATAACTTTGTATTATTAGTGTAGGATACTTATGTATGTATAACATCTGAAGATGTGTAGTTTAATAGTTTTATTCATGTTTTTACATAATTTTACAAGATATTGCTATACTATTTCTCATGTTTTACTTCTACACATTAATATCTGATTTGTAAAACATCACAGACAGAATGGTATATCCGTCATTTAATAGTAAGCTATTGAAATTGTGATTCCATAGATGTGTCTCCCATCACCCAAATCCCCTGACTATTCTCTCAACTCAGTATTTACATTCTTATTTTCAAAGAAAATCAGTAATATCTTTAAAAACTACAAGTCCTTTTCTATCAGCTGTGCACCGTTATGGTGTAAATATAACCTATCTACCAATTGGATCAAATATAAAAGTCAGCCGAATTACTATTGATACTGCAAGGAGACGTATTTTGTGAAAAGAAATGCAAGATGTTGTTTAATTGTTGATATATTTATGATCCACGTCACATATTCAGTTTTGGCGGCAGTTCTCCTGTTTGTCCAGAAGTCTTCTCATCAGGGCTTTATAAATAAAGAACTACAGCAGATCTGTAATATGTAATGCAGCTGAACCGTGTATTACAATGCCGTTATGTGATGACCTTCAAATAGAAAAGCAAGAACACTCGGAATATAGTATTATTATAATTTGTTTAATGTTATCGGATATCATATCGCATTAACATCATATCCCAACATGCATTGCAGCTAAAACATTCAATCAACGAGCTTCAAGCTGAGGATCTTGGGTAATCTGTTCAGTGGGTTTGTGGTGTGTATCGCTCAAAATGTCCCTTATAGGCAGGGGTGCACATAACTTTTTTGGCCTGGAACTCAAAGGAGCACCTGGAGATGTGACTTGGTGCTCACCAAATATCGCGACCCGTCTCGCAGAATGAATAAAACAGGGATACATGGATAACTTATTGCGATATAAAATGTATTCATAAATAAATATGAATTAACACATTATGGTGTGTGTGTTAGTCTGTATAATCAGTAGTGTAGGTGAGTGGATGTGTGCAAAGTATGGTGTGTGAAGGTGTTGGATGGAAAACAAAATAAAATAAATCAAATTACTGCTCTTGTAATTAACACTGTTCTAAAACACACTGAAATCAACTGACATCCTCACATCAATCATCTCTTTAAGCATTGAATGTCTGTTCTTTTAACACTGAAATCAACTGTCATCTTTTTAAGCACTGATGAAGAATGTGACTCTCTATTCTGTTAACACTGAAACACTGAACAATAACTCAAACTGACTGCCCTTTAACCACTGCAATTAAATGTTGGTTCTGTAAACACTAGAACAAACACTGAAACACTGAAACATAACTTAACTGACTGCCCTTTAACCACTGCAATTAAATGTTGGTTCTGTAAACACTAGAACAAACACTGAAACACTGAAAAATAACTTAACTGACTGCCTTTTAACCACTGCAATTAAATGTTGGTTCTGTAAACACTAGAACAAACACTGAAACACTGAAACATAACTTAACTGACTGCCCTTTAACCACTGCAATTAAATGTTGGTTCTGTAAACTCAGGATAAAACACTGAAACACTGAAAAATAACTCAACTGACTGCCCTTTAACCACTGCAATTAAATGTTGGTTCTGTAAACACTGGAACAACTGACTGGCTCTTCTTTCAGCTCAGTTTAAAGCTACAATCTCTCCATTTATCTTTTTATTCTACAAGCTGGACATCATCATCCTCACTGCTCTCTTGACTGCTGCTATCACTGTCCTCAATTTCAACCATGGCAGCTGCTGATGTAGGCCTACTCCTCTCCCTCTGGTTGAGCCTACGATCAGCTGTTTGCATCCACAAGTCAATAGCCTGCTTTGGGTCAAAGGTCTCTGTTGTCAACTTAGACAGGTGGATGTGCATCAGGGATGACAGGCGACAGTCTGACAGGCGGGATCTGTACTTGGTTTTAATAATGTTAAGGTGTGAAAATCCTCTCTCACATGCAGCACTGCTTAAAGGCAGTGTAAGGGACAACACAAGGACTTTCTTAATGTTAGAGTAATTCTCTGGATTGCCTGTCTTCACAATGTTGACCAAGTCATACACAGAGGAGGCTGCTAAACGTTTTCCTGCTTGCTTTAAACGCATCCATTCACTTAGAATGGAGTCTCTGTCAACAGACATGCTGGCCTCATAATTCTGAAGGATGCTTTTAAGTGTTGTGTTGCCAAAACTGTGGAGGTCTTTCCTTTCCTGAGGCCAAGTTGAAGGATCAAAAATTAGAAATTGGTCACATGACTTGAGGGATTCATATCTGGTTTCAAACTCTTGAATTAAACCCCTCAGTACATTATTCTTGTCCCTGTCAGCATCAGCATTTGCAACACTTTGTTTCCTGTACTTCCCATCATCACTGTCAAGCAGAAGTGTCAGCTGGCCAACAGCTACCATGAGCTCATCTTTGCATTCACCGATACTCAGCTGATCTCGCTGGAACTTGAGAGAGAGCCCCTGTAATATCTTCCCAATATCAAGCATGTTGGCTAGGAAACAGTGAAAACGCTCTGTGCAGACATGCTTTAGGTCACTGTCATCACTTTTAGCCAGTTGTATTTTAATGGCAGGTAATAGCCTCCATATTTTTAACAGAGTCTCATGTCTCCAAGCAGACCATCTAATGTTGTGAAACTTTCCCAGTTTTACAAAGTCAATGCCAGTCTCATCACAGTGTTTCTTTAGTTGTGCTGTGTTAGCGGCACCCCTCTTTTGCAAATAAAAGCGTAGCAAACTGACAACGGAGCGATTAAAAGACTCACAGTATGGCACCATGCGATCGGCTGATTTGGCGCAGTTCTCCAGGGTGTGGGCTGTACACAGAATATGAACCAGGGAATCCCCGACGTCCACTATCCGGCGTAGTTTAGGGATGACGCCGTTGTATACTCCCACGTTGACAGCTGCTCCGTCTGTACACACCGAGACCAACTTTGTCTTCCACTCATCCGCTAATCCACATGCATTAAATAGTTGCACAAGTCCGTCAACAATGTCCTGTGCTGATCGTGCTGCCCCCAGATTAATTAATCCAAGGAAATTCGAGTTTAACTCTCCGTCGCTTGACACAGACACAATGTACACGATTTCCTGCTCAGTTTTGTTGATGTCTTCTGATCCGTCAAAGAGCAGACCCCAGAATTCTGCTGCTTTTAATTTTTCAAACAGTTCCGTGCTGATTGTCTTTGCAATAGTCTGCATGATGCGGGATCCTCCTTCTCTTGAATGATACGCAGTCCCGACATCAACTCCAAGCCTCTTAAACAGAGGAATGTCCTCTTCATACGAGCGCATCGGCCGTGCGTGTTTAGCTTTATGAAAGGCCAACAGAAATATATTACTGAGTGCCTGACGCTGTTCTTCGTTAATTTTGTCTTGCCACCTATCAAGAGGGCGACTCCGACCCTGTCTGCTGCTGTTTTCAATTGTTTTAATGATGTTCACGTGCTCTTTGCTTTTCTCATGTTTTTCGAAAGGTGGGTGACTGAAATTATTTGTCCCAGTATAAAACGCGCTGTTTTTATCTGCCAGATTAGGATGCTCACGGCATAATTTGCACCACATGTCGGTGCGTTCATCATTGGATTTAAGCCAGCCCACCTGCTGAAGCCACTTTTCAGAAAAAACACGTTTTCTTTGCGAGTCAGGTGGTGGTTCAGTGTGTTGTCTCTTTGGTGGTGGCGGTCCTGGAAAACCAAAAAAGTTACTCATACTTGCTTTTTGGACATTTTAACAAGTGCCTGCAGATAGTGTCACGATTTTCCAAGTGCCGCTCGCTGCAGAGCCGAGATCCAGGGGCGGGGCTGAAGCGCTAGGTCCAGGGGTGGGATTTTCAGGAAGAAATTTCCTCTCAGTGGCCCCAGCAGTTGGTGCGTAAAAGCGTTTCCCGGGGTTCATCTGGCAGCGCATCATTCAATTTCGGTGCGCATGCGCACTGGCGCACCAGTTATGTGCACCCCTGCTTATAGGCCTACGTCGTTTTCCGGTGACTTTATTTATGGCTAAAAAGCACGCTAAAAAGCCCAAGATTATAGAATTAAACAAATAAATAAAAACAAGGATAATTGTGTGTCATTGTTGAGTAAATAACGGTGTGTTATTTACAAAAAGAATAACAAATTAGAAGGAAAAAAAGATTTTCAAAAATACAGATTTCAGTATTTTGAGGCTCTAAGCCCCATATATTTTCCTCACAGACGGGAAAAAAAGTCCGACATTATACGATTAAAATAAAAACAAATAAATAAAAAGATAAAACACTGGCATTTAATTTACGTTAGAATAAATAAAATGGTTTTGAATAATAGATGAGAGTCAAATCTATGTCACTTTACAGCCCCGCCCATTTTTGGGGAAACCAACGCTGTCATTTGAACGGCGATCAAGCCTGAAGCCACAGAGATCTTCTGTTACTTTCCTTTCTTCTTAGAGGAAGCACAGAAACACCTAACTCTGGATTTGTTTTAATGTTTGAGGTGCAATAAACGACACAGCAGCTTTTTGGCATGTTAAAACTATTATTTTCTGCCTCGCTCATGAGAGCTGGTGAAATTACAGCCTCGCCTACTGATTTCAAATGTGTGCTCTAAAATGATATTTATAAATGACTATTATCATTATTATAAGCAAGACAATAAATGGCAAAGATATGTAGAAAATAAACGTATTTAGGATACATTCATAAGAAACGTAACGTGGGAGAAAATATGTTTCTCGAAGATATGTAGAAAATAAACGTATTTGAGATACGTTCATAACGAACGTAACGTGGGAGAAAATACGTTTCTAGCTAAACGTAATTGAGAATACTGTTTAGTTCTGTGGGAACGTAATTTTTAGGAGACAGGGTTGGCTACCTATCTACCAATTCAACCCAGTCTCACGGCATTTTGTGTTATAGTCACGACATTTAATCTAGTGATTCGTGTTCACCAACACGATTTTCCCCTTTTTTTCGTGTCACACAGAACGATTTCAAAAGCAATATATTTCTATTGGTAGTATGTTTCGTGCCTGCAACACGTCTTTTTGTCCGTTCGGGTCTTGGAAGACCGGAAGCTGTGGGGTGCATAAAAACATGTTGTTACTCAATATCAAGCCACGATTATTGTTTTTATTTTAAATCGTATAATGTCGGACTTTTTTTGTCGTCTGTGAGGAAAAGAAATAGGGCTCAGAGCCTCAGAATATTGAAATCTGTATTTTTTAAATCTTTTTTTCCTTCTAATTTGTTATTCTTTTCTAAATAACACACTGTTATTTACTCACCAATAACACACAATTATTCTTGTTTTTATTCATTTGTTTAATTCCATAATCTCGGGCCTTTTTGGCGTCCGTCAGGAACTGAATATCAAAATAAAAATAACCGGAAACAGACGTAGGCCTATAAGGGACATTTCGAGCATCATTGCGATACACAGCCACTGAATTGATTACCCAAGATCCTCAGCTATGGTTTAAGCTCGCTGATTGGATGATTTAGCTGCAATTCACGTAGGGATATGGTGTTAATGCGATATGAAATCCGATTTTTTTTTTTTTAAAGAAAATAATACTTTATTCCGAGTGTTCTTGCTTTTCTCTTTGAAAGTCATCACATAACGGCATTGTAATACACGGTTCGGCTGCATTACATATTACACATCTACAGTAGTTCTTTATTTATAGAGCCCTGATAACAAACTTGAAGAAATGCCGCCAAAACTGAATACTTGACGTGGATCATAAATATATCAACAATTAAACAACATCTTCAATTTCTCTTCACACAATACGTCTCCTCGCAGTATCAACACTAATTCGGCTGACTTTTACATTTGATCTAATTCGTAGATAGGTTATATTTACACCATAACGGTGCACAGCTGATATAAAAGGACTTGTAATTTTTAAAGATATTACTGATTTTCTTTGAATATAAGAATGTAAATACTGAGTCTGAAATAATATAGCAATATGCTGTAAAATTATGTGAAAACATGAATACAACTACACATCTTCAGATATTGTACATTCACAAGTGTCCTACACTAATAATAAAAAGTTATTATGGCTGTGTGTATTATGTGTATTATTATTGTATTATTATTATTAATATTAATATTATTATCATTATCATTTTTATTATTATTATTGTATGTATTATTATTATTATTATTATGTGTATTATGTGTATTATGGCTGTGTGTATATGCCTTGTGTGCACCGCCTAGTGGTTAAAGCACGTTATTGAATTATTGTTTTTACGTGTTATATTTGGTGAAAAAAACTATTAAGAGTACATACTTTCATAGGGGGAAAGTAGAAGGTCTGTGATAGAAATATAGAATATAAAAAATCAAGAAGACACTATAAGTGATCTCTACAATAAAACAGTTTAGCAGGATGTAGTAAGATATTAATAGGAGGAGGTGACAAAACAGAAAACCGAATTAACCTTTATTCAAACATTAAATAATACTTTAGATTAAGGTCTTCTTTTAAATAAGAAAAAAGCTTTGGGGGTATCAACAGATAATACATATAAAGCCTGACAAAGTACTTAACGTCTAATATATTGCTTTCCCGCAATCTTATCTATGTTGAAGCACTTATTTTAACTGATATTATACATTTGAATTATACTCTTATGTATGTAGATACCTCTCTGAAGAACCAGCACCTTACCGTGGTAGAGAGGTTTGTGTGCCCTGATGAACCTGGGGGCTGTGTTGTCTGGAACCTTGTGTTCCTGGTAGGGTCTCCCATGGCAAATTGGTCTCAGGCAAGGAGCCAGACTAAGATTGGTTCACAAGACCTCATGAAAGACGACACACGAAGTGAGGATACCCGGCCCGGAGGCAACGTGGGCAACACCTCCGCTTCTCCGTCCCGCGGGCCCACCACCTACGGGAAACAGCGATGGGGTCGGGTGCGCTGCCAGAAGGGTGGCAGTGAAGGGAGAGGGTCTCGACGGACCAGACCCGGGCGACAGAAGCTGGCTTTGGGGACGTGGAATGTCACCTCTCTGGGTGGGAAGGAGTCGGAGCTTGTGCGGGAGGTGGAGCGTTACCAGTTGGATCTGGTTGGGCTCACCTCTACGCACAGCGTCGGCTCTGGAACCTTACTTCTGGATAGGGGTTGGACACTATTCTTCTCCGGAGTTGCTCAAGGTGTGAGGCGCCGGGCGGGTGTGGGGATACTCACAAGTCCCCAGTTGGGTGCTTCGTTGTTGGAGTTTACCCCAGTGGATGAGAGGGTCGCCTCCCTACGCCTGCGGGTTATGGGGCCGAAAACTCTGACTGTTGTGTGTGCTTATGCACCCAACAGCAGTTCAGAGTATACGGCCTTCTTGGAAACCCTGGAACGAGTCCTGTATGGGGCTTCTGAAGGGGACTCTTTAATCTTGCTGGGAGACTTCAACGCACATGTGGGCAATGATGGAGACACTTGGAGGGGAGTGATTGGGAGGAACGGCCCCCCTGATCTGAACCGGAGTGGTGGTTTGTTACTGGACTTCTGTGCTAGTCATGGATTGGCCATAACAAACACCATGTTCGAACATAAGGATGCTCATAAGTGTACGTGGTACCAGAGCACCCTAGGCAGAAGGTCCATGATCGATTTCGTTATCGTATCATCGGACCTGAGGCCGTATGTTTTGGACACTCGGGTAAAGAGAGGGGCGGAGTTGTCAACTGATCACCATCTGGTGGTGAGTTGGGTCGAGTGGCGGGGGAAGCCTCTGGATAGACCTGGTAAGCCCAAACGTGTAGTTCGGGTGAACTGGGAACGTCTGGAGGAGGCCCAAGTTCAGGAGGCCTTCAACTCACACCTCCGGCGGAGCTTTTCGGGCATTCCTGTGGAGGTTGGGGACATGGAACCAGAGTGGTCGGTGTTCAAAGCCTCTATTGCCGAAGCCGCAGCGGGGAGCTGTGGTCTCAAGGTCCTAGGTGCCTCAAGGGGCGGTAACCCTCGAACCTCCTGGTGGACACCGGTGGTCAGGGAAGCCCTCCGACTGAAGAAGGAGGCCTTCAGGGATTTGTTATCCCGGGGGACTCCCAAGGCAGTTGCAAGGTACCGACAGGCCCGAAGGGCAGCAGCCTCAGCCGTGGCCGAGGCAAAGCAGCGGGTGTGGGAGAAGTTCGGAGAAGACATGGAAAATCAATCAATCAATCAATGTTTATTTATATAGCCCAATATCACAAATGTTACATTTGTCTCAGTGGACTTCACAGTTTGTACAGAATATCAGTATGACAATACGACACACTCTGTCCTTAGACCCTCTGATCGTACAAGGAAAAACTTCCAGAGAAAACCCACAGTTTAAAGGGGAAAATGGGAGAAACCTCAGGGAGAGCAACAGAGGAGGGATCCCTCTCCCAGGACGGACAGACGTGCAATAGATGCTGTGTGTAAATTGAAAAGATAATACATTTTCAATATAGAAAAGGAAAAGGACTTTCGGGCGGCACCAAAGTTGTTCTGGAAAACTGTCCGACACCTCAGGAGGGGGAAGCAGGGAACCATCCAAGCTGTGTACAGTAAGGATGGGACGTTGTTGACCTCAACTGATGGAGTGTTAGGGCGTTGGAAGGAACACGACAACTCCGCCCTCTATGTTAGAGGCAGAGCTGGAGTATGACGGGGGATCGACACCAATCTCCCGGGGGGAGGTCACTGAGGTCGTCAAACAACTTCACAGTGGCAAAGCCCCGGGGGTGGATGAGATCTGACCAGAGATGCTGAAGGCTCTGGGTGTTGAGGGACTGTCATGGTTGACACGTCTCATCAACGTTGCGTGGAAGTCGGAAACAGTACCGAAGGAGTGGCAGACCGGGGTGGTGGCTCCCCTTTTTAAAAAGGGGGATCAGAGGGTGTGTGCCAATTACAGAGGCATCACACTACTCAGCCTCCCCGGGAAAGTTTACTCTAAGGTACTCGAAAGGAGGGTCAGGCCGATTGTCGAACCTCAGATTGAGGAGGAACAATGCGGATTCCGTCCTGGTCGTGGAACGACGGATCAGCTTTTTACTATTGCAAGGATCCTGGAGGGGGCCTGGGATCACGCTTATCCAGTCTACATGTGTTTTGTAGACTTGGAGAAGGCGTATGACCGGGTTCCCAGGGAGTTACTGTGGGAGGTGCTGCGGGAGTATGGGGTGAGGAGTTCTCTACTCAGGGCCATCCAATCTCTGTACTCCCAAAGCGAGAGCTGTGTCCAGGTCCTCTGCAGTAAGTCGGACCCATTTCCGGTGAGGGTTGGCCTCCGCCAGGGCTGCGCTTTGTCACCAATCCTGTTTGTAATATACATGGATCGGATTTCGAGGCGTAGTCATGGGGGAGGGGGTCTGCAGTTCGGTAGACTAAGGATTGCACCACTGCTTTTTGCAGATGATGTGGTTCTGATGGCTTCATCACTGGATCGGTTCGCAACCGAGTGTGAAGCGGCTGGGATGAGGATCAGCACCTCCAAATCTGAGGCCATGGTTCTCAGCAGGAAACCGATGGACTGTCCACTCGAAGTAGGGAATGAGTCCTTACCCCAAGTGAAGGAGTTCAAGTAACTCGGGGTCTTGTTCTCGAGTGAGGGAACAATGGAGCGTGAGATGGGTCGGAGAATCGGAGCAGCGGGAGCGGTACTGCAGTCGCTTTACCGCACCGTTGTGACGAAAAGGGAGCTGAGCCAGAAGGCGAAGCTCTCTGTCTACCGGGCCATTTTCGTTCCTACCCTCACCTATGGTCATGAAGGATGGGTAATGACCGAAAGAACGAGATCGCGGTTACAAGCGGCCGAGATGGGTTTTCTCCGCAGGGTGACTGGTGTCTCCCTTAGGGATAAGGTGAGAAGTTCGGTCATCCGGGAGGGACTCGGAGTTGAACCGCTTCTCCTTCGCGTCGAAAGGAGCCAGTTGAGGTGGTTCGGGCACCTAGTTAGGATGCCACCTGGGCGCCTCTCTAGGGAGGTGTTCCAGGCATGTCCAGCTGGGAAGAGAACAAGGGGTAGACCTAGGACCAGGTGGAGGGATTATATCTCTTCGCTGGACTGGGAGCGCCTTGGGATCCCCCAGTCAGAGCTGGTTGATGTGGCCAGGGAAAAGAAAGTTTGGGGCTCTCTTCTAGAACTGCTACCTCCGCGACCCGACCACGGATAAGCGGGAGAAGATGGATGGATGGATGGATGGATGTATGTAGATCAGGGGTGTCAAATTCAAACTTACTGAGGGCCATTCTGACGGTTGTGAATAAAATCAGGGGCCATGACATTCATTACAGTGATTCTTGTTATGGTTACAACTCATATGACTCAGAGATAACGTCAATGCAGCCAAACTGGCGTGTTTATTCACAATCAAACCAAACACATGACTGGCGAGAACCTGCCAGGAGAGGGCACATGGATGACAGGACCATAACAAATATGTTTAGAACTAGGCAAGCAGGTGGATTAAATAAAAATAAAAATAGTGTGTTCCCCCTTCATATTTGTGGATAATTCTTTATATCAGCAAAATAAGATGAAAGTGCTGTCAATAGCATCAAGTGCAAAACCAATGCTGTTTTTGAAGATAATAATAATTTTTAAAAAAAGAGAAGTGCACAATTAAACAAACTACATTAGCAGTCTAGCCTACAGTAGGTTCAGTTTATAACAAAATAGTTCACAATTAAACAAAACCATTAGGACTACTACTGTATCTTTCAACACAACAAATGTTTTCTGTGATAACACAAAATAGTCAGTGCAACAAGGCCTATCTGAAATGCATTGTAGTTTAACTTTTACCAGACACTCTGCACCTTTTCTTACAGATGATCTCATCTATTCTAGGCTTAATATCCTTTGCTGTGGCCACTTTCAATACCGACGTCAGATGCTGGTCAGTGATCCGGGATCTGTGGGATGTCTTATTCAAGTTCATTATAGAGAACATCTGTTCGCACGAGTAAGTGCTCCCGAACATGGACATGATGTGTGCAGCATGAAGACGCAACTCTGGCACAGATTCAGGGAGGAGAGGTGCAAACTCAGCAGCCCCGACTGACTGGTACTGGGTCTTCAGAGCGCTGTTACATTGCAGTTCAATGAGTTCCAATTGCAGGTGCTCAGGGGCAGTGTCGACATCAATTGCAAAAGGATTTGCGAACAGGTCAATGTTGAATTTCTGTGATTCAAAATCAGCAAACCTCCTGCTGAATTCCTCTTTGAGTGTGTTCAGTTTGTCAGCATACACTTGGGTCGGGAGTGGAATGGTGACGATGGCGCTTATTGTTTGACAGGTAGGAAAGTGGGTCAAATTACCTCTACGCATCTGCCCCTCCCACAGACGCAGTTTCAGTTCAAATGCCTTCACGGAGTCCCGCATCTCTGTGATCAGCTGCTTTCTTCCCTGGAGTTTCACATTCAGTGAATTGAGGTGCTCAGTAATGTCACACATAAACGCCAAGTCGCCCAGCCACTTTTCATCCTCAAGCTCGGGGACGGGCCTCTGTTTGCTTTCCATGAAACGAGCGATCTCAGTGCGGGTGTCGTAAAACCTCCTCAGCACTTTCCCCCGACTCAACCAGCGCACCTCTGTGTGATAGGGCAGATCCTCTTGCACGGAGTTCTCCTCCTCTAAAAGAGCCCTAAACTGCCGATGATTCAAGCCCCGTGCACGAATAAAGTTCACAGTTTTAGTCACAACAGTCATGACATGTTCCATGACCAACACCTTACCGCAGAGGGCTTCTTGGTGGATGATGCAGTGGTAAACTACCAAGTTTTCTCCTGTGTCCCCCATCGCCTTTCGGGTCAAACCGACCAAACCCCGAACTTCCCCGCACATCGCCGGTGCACCATCCGTTGTCAGTCCAACAAGTTTACTCCAGGGTAGCTCCATCTTGTTCACGCTCTGCTCCACTTGGGTGAAAATATCCTTTCCCGTTGTTGTCCCGTGAATCGGTTTCACGTCTAAAAGTTCCTCAGTGACGGACAGCTGACTGTCAACCCCGCGGATGAATATGGACAGCTGGGCTGTGTCCGTCCTGTCTGTACTCTCATCTACAGCTAGTGAATATGAAATAAAGTCCTTGGCTTTTGTTTTTAGCTGGCTCTCTACATCGGAGGCCAGTTCATCAACGCGACTAGCCACAGTATTACGGGACAGGCTGATGTTTGAAAATGCCTGCTTCTTGTCAGGGCATACAACGCTGCACACTTTTTCAAGGCAGTCTTTAATAAACTCTCCCTCGCTAAACGGCTTGCTAGCCTTTGCGATTTCCTCTGCAATAATAAAACTTGCCTTGGTAGCAGCCTCACTTTCACTACTGATGCGGGTGAACATGCTTTGCTGATGTTGAAGGTTGCGTTTCAAGTCTTTGGCTTTCTGCGGCCGCTGCTCCATGGACATGTTAGCATATTGCTCGCCATGTTTCGTTTCGAAGTGTCTGCGGATGTTATACTCTTTGAACACTGCCAGCGACTCTTGACATACGAGACACACTGGCTTTTGTTTTAATTCACAAAACAGGTATTCAGCTTCCCACCTCTCCTGAAAATGTCGATAATCTTTGTCTACTTTTTGTTTTTTCGCCATCGTTTGTTTATGCTAGCTTTCAATCTCCTTTGCAAAGCGTACCTTCAGAGAAGGTTACTCGGCCGTTACTGACGTAGTGAGACGTGCGACAGCGCCCTCTTGTGTTTCAGCGTTGCATTGTCACAGACACAAGCTCGCGGGCCACATTAAATTGATGACCAGGATTGACAGGAGGGCCAGATTCAATATTGCAGAGGGCCATGTTTGGCCCGCGGGCCTTGTTATTGACACATGTGATGTAGATAGTATAAGAAATGTGCAGAATATGACAGTTTAATGGTGGAGGTATAGACACATATTGATAGATGTCTATATGTTGTCACTGTTGAGGAACCTCAGCTGCGACCAAAGTTTTTCTTTCATTGCATAACTACACCATAGTTGTGTATATGATATGTCAATAAACCTTAGAAAATCTTGAAATCTTGAAAGGGATGTGCAAAATAGCCATAATATACAGTCTTTAATTAACTATTAGTAGAGAATAAAGTAATGAATATACTTTATTACTCGTTTCCATTCATGTCAATTGCAGATAAATGTTTAGTCTTCTCAAGCACCAACTATCAAATATCTCTCCTGATTGTTGGCACTTGACAATCACCTTCCCTGAATTTCACTCAGGTGTAACTAAAGTCTGATTTAAAGGTTGTTTATATTTCACATCATTAATCAGAATCTGCAAAGTAACTCAAATAAATGTAGTGGAGTAAAAATACCAGGTTAAATAAAGAGCAACTTGCAGGTTAGACACACCAGTGAATAAATGTGTAGGAAAATGATGAATACACTAGATTTTCCAAAAAATATACAGAAATATACACTACAGTGACATCTGGCATCGTTTTTGTAAGACATTTTTACTTCCGCATAAACATGGGTCACAATGCTAGTTTTGACACAGAAGCAGCGGCGTAGCCACTAGAGATGTTAAGATTCACCGATTCGCATCGGTGCACCGGCATAAACGTTCAAGATGCGAGTGCACCGGTTGAAAGAGTAAGCATCGGCTACAGTTTGGGTTGAACCGAGTTGAACTCGCGATGCATCGATTGCGTAGCGTCTTTGCATCGGTAAAAAAACGATTAATTCATATAAAATCCCCATATATTGTCAACGCTCAGCAGAGACGATCTTTGATATTTGCTTCGCCACTACGGAGGCCGAGAGTCTCAGTTATCAACACACACGGAAGTTGAGGAGAAAGAGAAACACAGCGCACCGAAAAATACCTACAAATCAAACGTTTGGCAACACTTCGGATTGTTCAAGAAAGACGGTGTAATAGTCATTTATGCTATATAGTTGACCGCAGTTCGAGGAACTTAGAGACGCACATAAAGAGGCGACATGGGGTCTGCGGCTGAAAAGAGAAACCTGAAAGTTAGACATATGAGTTCAATCACTCAGTGAGGTGTTCTGTCAGAGAGAGTGGTGTTTAGTTTACAGCAGCCTGTGACGGCCAATAATAATTTAAATGTCTTCCTTACTGTAAGCAGTTATGAAATACCTGTTTGTGAAAGGTTATTTGTATTCTTTATTGTTCAGATAGAACCCACTGCTTTCTGCTCACTGGTGAGTTAGCCTCTGAGTGTTAAGCACATCAGGCTGGCAGCTGTATGGGCATTGCTCTATGGTAGCTGTTATTTGCACATTGTTAATCATGAGCAATGCATCCTTACATTGTTTAACTTTGTGGTGTTATACAATTGTACTCTGGAGAGCTTTTAAAGGTAAAAAAATAAACGGCATGATGGGATGTGCAGTACCAAATATGTAAAGAACTTTTTTGTTTATGTATGATTTGCTGCATATAAGGAATAAAACAAAAATCCTCTGTCGTACCATATTGAAGTATCATTATTTTTGCATCCTGTTGAATCGCATCGTATCGTCCCGAATCGCATAATGTCGAATCAAATCGTATCGAACTGTATCGCAACAGGGGTGAATCGTATCGTATCGAATCGCCTGGTGTTTCAAATGTATCGTTAATGTATCGTAACGTGGCATCGTATCGAGATGCGCATCGCATCGGCCACAGTGATGGAGATGCACATCCCTAGTAGCCACCATAGGGCCAGGGTGGGCCCAGGCCCACCCATTTTACTTATTGGCCCACCCTGAGAAAGCTTCGGTGTGATTTAAAACATTTAAAAAAATTATTATTATAAAAAAATGTATTCACCTATTGAGAATATCCAAGAATTCAAAGTGAATTTCAAGTGAACAAATATCGAGTTTAATGAATGTTGTATGTGTTTTGTCCTCTGAACCAAACTAATTTACGGAAAAAACAGATTGTTGGTTCCGGCGCGTGCCATAATAACGCGAGAGAGGCAGAGAGCTGCCTGCAAAATAAATTATGGCTCAAAGTTCACTAATGAACTTTTTTTTTTTTAAAAGCCAGACTCCAAGAAGTGCCCCCACTGCCCTCATCGAGCAGCGATCTATACGATCATTTTGTGATAACGAGGAAATAGCCCCGCCTCCCTCTCCCCACCTCTCCTGCTGCTGGGCTGTCAGAAGAAAATAAATGTTAACGGAAACTCTGCCGCACGGTTCCCTCGTCCCTTGGAAGAGGCGGAGAGGTGGGTGTTTTTCATCTGCTGGTGGACAGTCCGGAGAGATAAACACAGGGTTGGGTTGTAACGGTATACATGTAACGGGGTTACGTAATCAGAATACAAAAATCAAGTGTATTCAGCTGGCGTTACATTTGAAAAACGAGTAATCTGATTACAGTTACTTTCGTAAACCTGAAGTGAATACATTTTGGAATACTTATTGGAATTATTGGTGGAAAAGTTTCCTCACAAAATGTAATATTCATTACCTGCAGAACTTTGTGCACACTGCACAGCGCTGCAGCATGTCTGTGAGCAAGAGAGAGATGCAAGCGTGTCTGTGAGGCCCCGCCCCCGCACGCAGATGAGAGAGAGAGATCTCTTTTAAAATATATTGAAAGTTAGAAACGGAGATGGTTAGATAAAATGTGCAATATAACGTTTATGTAGCATTTATTTATTGTCGAAATGATGACATTTATAACGGGATAAAATCAAAGTGAATGGCCTGCTGCTGCTGAATGCATGGGGCAAGTGACTGGAAAAAGTTTTAAAAGTTATTACATCGTTTCAGATAATAAATAATAATGACAATTCATTCTATTTAGGGGCGCCTTTCAAAGCACCCAAGGACACCTTCCAATTCATAACATATTCTAAGGAAAGGTTTTAAGACAGTACAAAGAATGCAGTCCGGGTGATGTTTTTTATGTGGGGTGCAGATGAGAGAGCTGTCCAGAATGACACCAAGATGTTGTGTTTGAGTTATTGATAAGCCATTAAAACAGTAAAACACGTGTCTCCTGTGCACCAAAACATACCCATCTGTTATGGAAAAAGAAAGTATTCCAAAAGTATTCTAAAAGTAATCTGCCACCGGTACCGGCTGGGATTGTTGTTAGCTTCTGATGCGCAGAAGAAAAATCCGGCCCACCCTATTTTTTACAGGCCCACCCTAAAGTACATTTCTGCCTACGCTACTGCACAGAAGAGGTTTAAAATATATATTAGAATGCATATGATTATAATCAGGGCTGCCAACACTCACGCATTGAGCGTGAGAGCCACGCAATCAACCCATATCTCACGCACTCACGCCACACTTGCCTTTCGTCACGCTAAGTTTTCGTCCAAAATAAATGTATATAAATATAAAAATAAAGTGAAGGAACAGCAAACCAAGCGGTCTACGAAATGAGACGGTCTTCTGGCTTAGTTCAGTAAAGTTGGAACGATATTTGGAGATTCTGATTTCACGGATCAATAACTCATGAACAAAAGGTTATTCAGACACAAATGACGTCTCCTAAGTACCGTGGTAAGGTTGACAACGAACTACAGTCACATTTTGATAAAAAAAAAAGCCAATACGCGCCGTCCTCCGAGCTGGACACATTACATTGGTCTATATCTGCAGCCGGAGAAGAAACGATTGCTCAGGGACCGTCTGCAAATGCAACTCCCAAAAAAGAGAATACAATAATATTCAATCACTATTATACAGCTTATTACTACCAAACTCACCACACACATCAATAGTCTCCTGGTGGTCATACTACAGCAGAGAGTTTGGAAGAATATGCGTTTAAATAATTTTGGGGAATATTTATAATGTAAAATCTTCAATAAATACAGCATCATCTTAAATAACTTTGCTATTATACAGTATATTTCTACCAAACTCACTATTTGCATTGTTGTTGTTAGCATCTGGTTAGCTTAACGGATAGAAGCTGTTTCTCAAACAATGAGAGGGAGAGCTCTCTCCTGTCAGACTGAGAGATAACTACAGCTCAGTGATGTAAGGGACTCTGAGTGTTTAGATAGTTAAGTTTAGTCTAGTTATCTCAGTGGGTCTCAAACGTTTTAGTCACCATTTATGAGAATAAATGAAAAACAGTTATGAAATAATATTACAGTAAAACAAGAATACAGTTTAAAAGGTGAGCTATTTGTAAAATATCCATAAAGAAAAAGAAAATCTGTTTACAGTTCTGTTTCATATGGGTGTTGAGAGATGCATCCATAAATTCATTTTGCTCTCAAAATGCACCAGATTGATGCATTTCACTTCAATATTTAAAAAAATATATCTTCCCGGGGGAGCATGCCCCCGGACCCCCCTAGAGGAGCTGAGGACCCCCCCACTTGTAAAATAGCACTTTACCTCTGCTTACACCTATATGCCATTTTATATCCTGTGAGCTGATTATCGAGCCTTCATTGTAAGAGTCGCGGGTATACTGTGTATGTGCGCATTCCACTGTAGTGCCCGGTACATTAATGGGAAACCCTAGTTTGTACATTTTCAATACATTTGTAACACTGTACACATGAACGCTTCTTTTTTCGGTTCACCAAAAAAAAAATCTCACTCCAAGCTAAACTCAAATGTTGGCAGCCCTGTTATAATTATGAGCCTGCTAGGCGTCCAAGAGACCAGTAGCAGCCAAGGATTAGAAGAAATAACGGCCATCGGCGAGAAATGGAGCTTTGATGTGAGGAGAACCAGTGGAGAACAGAGCAGCTGTCTTGGTGAGTGACCGGCGTTAGCTACAGACAGCTGTTAGCTAACGTCGATCACATCACAACATTGTAGAGTTAGCTATCATATATCAGGCTATAACTAAAGTAGTATTGATAATATAGTAACGTTACTGGCAGGACTGTTGATACTGATCCATAACAGAAACGAATGCGCAAGTATCAGCCGTATCTCGCGTTACCTAATGCAACTCCACACTACGTCTTACCCCTAGATTCCACCGGGTCCGTCTGCGGCGCGTTACGGCCCGTCCACACAGCGGCGTGCGTTGACGCTTCATCATTCACTTTGAATGGGGTGACGTCACTTTTTGCCGAACTGCATTTTGGAAAGCGACGCGTTGCTGGCGTTGCTCGCTTCAAAAGTTCAGCAATGTTCAACTTTTAGCGCATCGGCAGAAGCGTCAGCCAATGAAATCCCGTTTATGCAAATCTGCCAGTACAAGCGCTAGCCAATCAAACCGCGTGTATGCTGGGAGAGACTACGCAGGTCATTTCCTCATATTCCAAAAAATGGAGAAAAAATTCATTATAGCGGTAGTGAATCACCTGGTGCTGCGCCGCGGCGTCCGCAAAGGATCGCGGCCACTCTAGTCAATGGGTGCTATTCCACCAGACGCGCCGCGTTACGGCTCAGAAGCGTCCCAGAAGCGTCTCGCCGCTGGGCTCCGCTGGGCTCCGCTGGGCTCCGCTGGGCTCCGCTCGAAATAGGATTGAAGTCTATTTTTTGACGCGACGCAGCCGAAAGGTAATGTCGGGCAGGCAGGAAGTGGAACGTTCAGAGCATATATAGCATATATACACGCACACAAACTAATTTTGCAGACCCTATCTCGCCGTAGTCTTTCAAGTAGGAGGAGAGAATGCCAGCGTTCTCCTCCGGTTTACAGGCACTGTGTAAATTATATAGAATAATTATGATGATGAAGGCATTTTTTACCACTAAAATACAGCAACACATCTTTGATTCATGTCGTTTATAACTGGGATATTACAATTATTATTAACTTTGTCTGTACAAAGTAGCCTGTCCAGGAAATATGCTCAAATCAACAAAAATTGCGAGCCGGCAGGCAAGACGCTCCGCTTCTGAAATGCTTCTGAAATGCGCCCGGTAGGGTATGACGCTGGAGGAGGCCGGACCAAAACCGCGGCACAGCCGTAACGCGCCACAGACGGACCCGGTGGAATCTAGGGGTTACGGTGCTGTGTACCGGAGGGGAGAGAGAGAGGAGCGAAGGGGGGGAGAGAGATGTAATATGGTTCCCTGATAAATGTTTGGTTTTTATAGGCTTCAGCTGTCGAGAGTATGTGCTGCAGGGAGGTGGATGCACCTCGCATAACGCACCTAGGAACGAAATCTAGCTCCGGTCCTTTTCCTGTTAGGGAAACTGTGGACTCGATGTCCTGACACTGACAGGCTCGAGTTTGTGCAACCTGCACAAACACAAGCTCACCATGATTAAAAATTGTGAAATGCAATGTAAAATTCCCGAAAAAATACCAGCTCACTAAATCACAACCGCTCAAACCAACTACAAACTACTACCGCGGATCGGGCAGAGAAGGAGTCCGAGAAAGTTGCTCCCCCATGTGACGTAATATGTCGCGTTTCACGTATGACGTTAAAAAAAAGCTGTTTTTAGTAGCAGAGCTCAAAACAGCTCCTTTCCCTCTGAATTCCTGCCCTTACGTCTTGTAAAACATATCAAATCCTGCATTCACTTTTTTAATTGTAATTTTCAGGCAAGGTTAAGCATATATGTAGTAAAAAAAAACCCTGCAAGTTGCTCTTTAACCTCTGAATTGTAGTGGAGTAGATTTACAAAGTAGCAATGAGCTGTATATTAATGCTGCACATTATGGACACAAGTGATTTTCACCCATTTATTAATTATATGTTTTACATTTAATAACACCAATCTGTTTAATACTGGCAACTTCTAATTGTGGGAAAAACGAAAACGCTCAGTAGAGGCGTCCCATAGAACATTTATGGGCCATCCTATCGCATTAACACCATATCCCTACGTGCATTGCGGCTAAAACATCCAATCAGCGAGCTTAAACCATAGCTGAGGATCTTGGGTAATACAATACATTGCTTTTAAAATCGCTCTGTGTGACACGAAAAAAAGGGGAAAATCGTGTTGGTGAACACGAATCAATAGATTAAATGTTGTGACTATAACACAAAATGCCGTGAGACTGGGTTGACCAATTGGGTCAAATATAAAAGTCAGCCGAATTAGTGTTGATACTGCAGGGAGACGTATTGTGTGAAGAGAAATTGAAGATGTTGTATATTTGCTGATATATTTATGATCCACGTCACGTATTCCGTTTCGGTGGCATTTCTTCCAGTTTGTCCAGAGGTCTTCTAATAAGGGCTCTATAAATAGAGAGCTACGGCAGATGTGTAATATGTAATGCAGCCAAACCGTGTATTACAATGCCGTTATGTGATGACTTTCAAAGAGAAAAGCAAGCACACTCGGATTAAAGTATTATTTTCTTTCTTTTTTTAAATGTTTTTGGATTTCATATCGCATAAACACCATATCCCAACGTGCATTGCGGCTAAAACATCCGAGCTTCAACCATAGCTGAGGATCTTGGGTAATCAGTTCAGTGGGTGTGTATCACCTACCTCTGTTTCCGGTGACTTTATTTTGAAATTCAGTTCCTGACGGACGGCAAAAAGAATTAAACAAATAAATGAAAACAAGGATAATTGTGTGTTATTGTTGAGTAACTAACAGTGTGTTATTAGGAAAAGAATAATAAATTAGAAGGAAAAAAATATTTTAAAAATACATATTTCAGTATTCTGAGGCTCTGAGCCCCATTTCTTTTCCTCACGGACAGCAAAAAAAGTCAGACATTATACAATTTAAGATAAAAACAATAATCGTGGCTTGATATTGAGAAAGAAAATATTTTTATGAACTGCACAGCTTCCGGTCTTCCAAGACCCGACCGGACACAAAGATGGCATGAAACATACTACCAATAGAAATGCATTGCTTTTAAAATCGTTCTGTGTGACACGAAAAAAAAAGAGGGGAAAATCGTGTTGGTGAACACAAATCAATAGATTAAATGTTGTGACTATAACACGAAATGCCGTGAGACTGGGTTGCATATTTATGGTTAAGATTTAGGCATTTACAGTGGTCTGCTGGGGACTATAATTAATGTATACTATAATATACAGCTCTGTGTGAAATGATCTTGAATATGAATGTTAAGAATACAAATAAAACACTTATGATGTAATTATATTTATTACAATTTATTTGATTTATTTTCAGTTCAGGTCCTCAAGTCATGGCCACCTGTGTCCAACAGGCCGGCTACACACAGCAATAAACTGTACGGGAGTCCTGCTACCTTAGTTTAGACAAGTGAAAAGGAAACAAACTAAAATATATTCAAACACTGTCGTCTTTATTTTGAGGTGCTGATTCCATTGGACATATTAGTGTTATGGTTAAAGTTATTGTCAACATGAAAAACTGAGCCACCTTTTATAACTTTTTTTATTTTTATTTTTAAAAGCATGTATTAATCTTATTTATATTTCAACATTATTCACAGTGTGAATCATTTGAGTGCACTGAGGTCCAGTTTGTCATTTCATGCGACTACGTGTCTTTACTTATACATTTTAAAGTGTAAAATACTGTCCACCTTTTTGTTTTTTATGTCCTTTTGTAAAAAAGGTTTTTAGAGTTCATCATTAATATCTACTGCTTCTCGTTTCAATAAATTGTACTGGTTTTGGCTTACATTTTTACTGGAAATGATAGATCTCAAATTCAAATCTGAATATTATTTACTACCATTAGTTTTTGGCATTGTAGACTGAGGTCTTCTACAGGCTAGGGCTGGGCTGTATGTTTACTTTTTCAGGTGAATCAGTATTAGACGTAGATATAGTGTTAGCTGGCTGAATACACCAAAACCATCGGACAGCCTCATTTTTGACAGTCTGTTTTAATCGCACAGCAGGCCATAAAATAAATATTTGCCTGAAAAATAGAATCCTGCCCGCACCACATACGTCTCAGTCTTCATCCACTTTTTATACAGTCTATGGCCGGTTAGACAGTCCGATATTCGTTATTTAAACATTTTTGAAACAAATTAAGAGAATAGCATTTATGTTCGGCACAATGTTACCTCACTAAAAACCTTTTTGGCCATAACTTATCAATTCTTATGCTAATAATGAAGATCTCAGGCAAATGTCTAATAGAATAAAATGATGAAGGGATAATGTTTTGGACGGACATGGATGTAAACTGCAACTTGACTTTTGGGTAGACATACTCAAACAACAAAGAAATTATCATTTCATTTAGAAAAAACTCACATTTGCCAAAGGTATTTCTCCTATTTAAGATATCAAATAAATAATCCTCCATGATAAACAAAGGGAAATATAAATGTAACTGAGATCTTATTATTTATTAGATCTAATCCGTTGTGAATTCAGCCGTACAGTTTATAGTCTCTGTGTGAAACATTTCCGTACACTGCTGTGAAGGTAATGACCGCAAGATTGCAGATGGCAAAAGTTCCATCCATACACAGCCGACATTTTGACATGCGATAGCAGCAACAGCACATGTGGATCTAATAACATTAATTGTAGTTATAATAAGCCTCGGAACGCCTGAATAGAAAGTATCCATCATTTTATTACAACTGCATTAGACAAGTGGAAATGTCCGCCATGGTCTGTTATCCTCAGGCGAGCAAGGCCTGAGTGAGATATATGATCATCCTGAGGAAGTGTTTCAGAAGGACTCTCGCCTGCAATGGTTGTCTTTAAATTACGGAATACTAGATGCTGTTATAAATGGTATATCCTTGAAGACTTCAGTTTCATCAACTGCTGGTATCCAAAAATAAGCAAACATTCATTTAATTGTACATTTTATACATTTGTATAAACTAGTTTAACAATTTGGATAAGCGATAGGTCTGTTGGTATTATTTTCCCGTTGTCAAGGAATAACATTTAAAGACCAAATCCATAAGTGACTGACAAGTAATGTAATCTTCTTCCTCTGTGCCTTAGTTCTCTATTGTTGTCCATTAAACAGACATCAATAAGCCACGAGGTTTCACTGAGTGTCATGTTTCTTAATATCACCATGGACACACTCACATACTGTATCTTTAATCAATCCCACACACACCATCCTAATACTCTTTACCTCACTCAAGCCTGAAAAAAGTCCCCAAGTGACGTATAGATTATTGAATATCGATTACATCCTGCTTTGTCCCTCTTCTAATTTCCTGGGTTAGTGGAGGGAAAAAAGACAAGACCACTGACTAGGGGGATTTATGGCCATTTACCTCATTAGAACAATCTCTACTTTCCTCTCTCTTGCCTTTAACTTAACTTTGCTCCATGGCCTTTCTTGTCCTCAATATTTTTTCTCGGATAATGTTGTTCTCAGATAATCTTTATGATTTACTAATTTCTCTTTCCATTTCTGTCTTGACCAAGCCACAAGATATTTACTGTTGCTGTTTCAGACATACCTCTCGTTGACAAGCTTCCTGTTAACCTCCATACTCTCCTACCTTCTTACTGTCTGATCTCCCCACTTCTACAGGAGTCCAATTAGCCTCATTCCAAGTGTTGAACCCTACTGGGAGGGGCTGGACGCAGACAGGTACAGGGCTCATCCTTCCAGTTCTCAGTGAGTGTGCTAACCATTGTCCCTGTTCTTGCGCACTGTTTACCCCCTTTTGCACTTTGGCTCAACCCCCAGACCCTCAGACTCCTGACCTGGCTGCATGCATCCGGCCAAATGTCCCCACAATGCAGCACACCAATTGTGGTTTGGGTTTTAATTGATCAAAGCTGAAGGACCTTCATCTTCAGAAGGTGTTATAAAAAACAAAACAAGCCCTGATTGTTAAAGATTTAAAAGTAAAACAAAGTATCCATCTTGCAATGCAGAACGAGATTCAAAAAGATTTGGACAGAATGACAAAATAAGCTAATTTCTCTTAGCATAAGACCTGTGCTTATTTCTACTTTTGTATCATACTTTCTGAACGTGTGATTGAGGTTAACCTAATTGAATCACTATTACTATAAAAATAGTTGTCATACTGTAAGTGGCTTTTAAGAGAATCTTAGCGCTACACAGCCTTCGAATGTCATGTACAGTATGTTTGCTAATTATGAAGTTTGGGCCAGTCGACTGTTAGCTTAGCTTAGCATGACTACTAGAAGCAAATAAAATAAATTAGGTATATCTTTTTTATTTGTGAGCTTTTTGTCTTTGGAGTGATCTGAAGCTACAGTATCTGCTTCTAGCTTTATTGCTAAGCTAACCTAACTACCCCCTTGCCCTTGCAGTTCGTACATCAGTGGTATCGCTCTTCTTATCAACTTTAACGTTAGTCAGTCTCTGAGATTCTGTTAGTCAACTTCAATCATACTAATGATCCTTCACTGTAGTAACGGTGATTAATTTCTTAAAATATCAAAGAGACCAAGGCTAATCATGAATACAAGTGAAGATTAGAGTTTTACTGTGGTAAATTACACCAACCACTGCTATTTTAAATGTAAGGCATATATTTAGTTGCTTTTTTCTGAAAATTATATCTTTTTTTTCTGAATATTATATCTAAACATGAACTATTTTGAGCAATGCAATCATTCTTGAGATGAGCAATTTTTGTCACCAGTGGACAGAGTTACGATTGTAATTTGCCTTGCTTTTATGCTTACAAGCTTCTGGCTGTACTATTATGAGAGTGTAGCATTTTTTCCAAAATGTCAAACTTTTCCTTTAACATAATCCTCGTTTTCTGCATTTTTTTTTATAGCACTCTGCTTGTGCATTGTGCCGTATCTGAGGTTTGAGCTGTTTATGTAACCGCATTGAGCTGTCCTTTCTCACTCTTTGAATCACTGTTCACCCTCCAAGTGGCCTGAACCATTTTTTCACAGTTTTGAATTGAATGTCTTCACTCCTATCCCTCTCTTCTCCCAAATGCTGTCACGGACACATTTTCTCTTCTGCCTGTTAATCTTCCTTTTTCAATTCAAAGAAAATGTTTAGTTTATAAGTTTTCATTCTTAGCTTGTAAAGATTACACGATAAGTACCAACTATTGAACACAAACCTGGTCACCTTACCTGTTTTAATTGTTACATTGTATGAGCTGTTTTTGTATATGAGCAGACAAAGACAAAGACATCATGAAAGACAACCATAGTTGTTATGATTTATTTGAATATTTTCAAATTTTTATTAGCGGTTTATGAAAACAAGCCACTTCATATTTTGTTGTCTTTGTAGCCTAATAAATCAGATGTAGCCACATAAACTATAACTAAGCAGCCATTGCCCAGCCATTTGAAACATAGCTGGAATATCTATTATATGTAACAGTGTTTTCTCCATGTGAGAGGCCTTTTCAAGAAAGACATAACACCACAGCCTTTCATAGCTCAATTCTAATGCTACATTGTTGACATTTTTTATTTTGACACTATCATGGATACTTACTTTTCGGCCTGCGATCTAGAAAGCTGTTCCTCCCAAGACTCACTCCCAGATTGACTGGAGAAAGTTCGTCTGACCATTTCCATCCTCGCTGCTAGGGAAATATTTTCCTAGGCCCATACCTTTGACCCAGTTTATCAGTTTGTACTGCCCTCACTGAGCACAACCTTAGACTGCTGTGCTCTCAGTGTTTTGTCCCCCTGTTCCTGCCTGTTGGCGTTAGCTGATAGAGGTGTTATAGTGCTTTTGCCTGTTTTATCTTATCTGCACAATGTTGATTATTCTCTCAGAACTAGCTAAATACATGGGTCTTGGGTAGAGATCTTCAGAATTGGTTTGGCAACAGCTGTTTCACCTCGTGGCGGCAGCTCATGTCTTGTGAATTCTCCAGCCGTAACTCCCTAATAAACCATCAGTGTTTGCCATCAAAGTTCCAGCTCTCCCCGTGTCTCTCTGAGTCTCGTCTCCATTGCTTCAGAAGTTTCCATCACACTCGCCAAGCTGACCTATTGACCAAAGCATCAAGTAGTGCACATGGCACAAAATGAGTCTTCCTTCCAGCGCTGACACAGCAAGCAATAGTTGGCATATTCACATTAACTAAACGTGTGCCACACAGAAACATACACTTTCCTTTTAAAGCCATTGTTGAAGGAAACAAACTTGCGTGAGGGTGTTTATATCCATATGCATATCCATGCTCCTTTTGTAACAAGAACAAACATTAGGAATAATATTTACAAAGTATATTTTATTTCACAGAAACCTTGGTAATCATACGTTTTGGACGTTCTACTTGTGTATTAACCACTCCCAGAACCCACATTACACCACACAGCACTGGCTTTTGGTAATTTCTTTGCACTCTTCTAACCACTTGTACATTGGAGAGAAACAGTTGAAGTGCATCTTTGACCAAATATGTTATCATTCAGATAGAAAGGCTCTTTGACTGGTGTAACAGTTTATTGTTTATTGTTGTTTATCTTTGTCTTGTTTGTAATGGAAATGCATGGGATGAATAAACTGTATGTTAGATGTTCACACTGGTCCATTTAGTGTATCATCCTTTAGTGCATGTGTCTATGCATCCTGGTTCATACTTTTTGAAGTAGCCTACCATAGAAACAGTTCTTATCAGTGTGTGGAAGTCTGTTTTTGAAGGACATTGAGATGGATAGGTTGGTCAGACTTTCCAAGAGACGGGTGTTTGGTCCCATATGAAACAAAAAGTCAATGCTGTGTTGCCTAGACAACAATATAGGTTTAACGTGCTCTAAGCATGGTAAGCTTCACCATGTCGGAGCTGTGTGGAGGCAATGCCTCACTCAGAGATAAGCTCTGATATATATGACAACCTCTACTAATGGGTCGACTGCCGTCAACAACCAACACACAAACACCAACGCAACTTCAATTAAAAAAAACATGCTGTAAAGTCTATTGTCTTTCACACATATTGCAGTGTAGTGCTATTTTCTAGCGCACCTATAACTTGTGCACACATGCACGGTTGTGGCGCGACCACCAAAACAGAAACATATGGACATAGGCCACCATATAAAAAGTGTGCAAATGTATTTAGTATCCTATCCATGTGAACATGTTTTAGGTGGGGGGTGGACCTAACCTCCTCTAGGGGGTCCGGGGGCATGATCCCCCGGGAAGATTTTTCCACTTTGAAAAAAATAATTAAGAGGTCTATGGATACATCTCTTAGAATCCATATGAAACAGAACTGTAAACAGATTGACTTTTTCTTTATGGATATTTTACTAATCACTCTCCTTTTAAACTGTATTCTTGTGTTACTGTCCTATAGTATTTCCTACCTGTTTTTCATTTATTCTCTTATTTTTTAATAACCATAATGATCATATAAAGGTGTTCCTTGCAAATACTTGTTTATATAACTGGTGACCAAACCGTTTGAGACCCACTGAGATAACTTACACCAAAGTTACAACCCAGTCTCACGGCATTTCGTGTTCACCAACACGATTTTTAATCTATTGATTCGTGTTCACCAACACGATTTTCCCCTTTTTTTCGTGTTGCACAGCACGATTTTAAAAGCAATGTATTTCTATTGGTAGTCTCACGACATTACGTGTTATAGGAAGACCGGAAGCTGTGTGGTTCATAAAAGCATGTTCTTACTCAATATCAAGCCACAATTATTGCTTTTATTTTAAATCGTATAATTTCGGACTTTTGTTGCCGTCTGTGAGGAAAATAAATGGGGCTGAGAGCCTCAGGATACTGAAATCTGTATATATGTAAATCTTTTTTTCCTTCTAATTTGTTATTCTTTTCAAAATAACACACTGTTATTTACTCACCAATAACACACAATTATGCTTGTTTTTATTTATTTGTTTAATTCCATAATCTCTGTTTTTTTTGGCGTCCGTCAGAAACTGAATTTCAAAATAGAAATAACCGGAAACAGATGTACGCATTTCGAGTTCAGGATGGCCGAAGAAACTACACTACCCATAATACCCAGCTATCGTTTAGGACTACAGTCCCCGTTATTAATCTTCAAGCTCTGGGATTGGATGTTGGAATGGCAGTGCGCCAAGGTTACGCCGAGCGTCAAACAGCTGTTTGAAATGGAACGAAACCACGCCAGACTATCCAAAACTGGAATCGAACGCCCCCCCAGGACTACACATGCTATGGGACGTCTCCACTGAACGTTTTCTTTTTTCCCACAATTAGAAGTTGCCAGTATTAAACACATTGGTGTTATCAAATGTAAAACATATAATTAATAAATGGGTGAAAATCGCTTGTGTCCATAATGCGCAGCATTAATATATACCCACATGACAGCTCATTGTTACTTTGTAATTCTACTCCACTACAATTCAGAGGTTAACCTGGTATTTTTACTCCACTACATTTATTTGAGTTACTTTGCAGATTCTGATTAATGATGTGAAATATAAACAACCCTTAAAGCAGACTTTGGTTACACCTGAGTAAAATTCAGGGAAGGTGATTGTTGTCAAGTGCCAACAATCAGGAGAGATATTTGATAGTTGGTGCTTGAGAAGACTAAACATTTATCTGCAATTGACATGAATGGAAACGAGTAATAAAGTATATTCATTACTCGTTATTCTCTACTAATAGTTCATTAAAGACTGTATAATGGCTATTTTGCACATCCCTTTCAAGATTTCAAGATTTTCAAAGGTTTATTGACATATCATAATACACAACTGTGTATGCAATGAATGAAAAACTTGGGTCACAGGTTCCTCAACAGCGCATTACAAGACATCTATCAATATGTGTGTACCACCATGGTACCACCACCATTAAACTGTCATTTTCTCTACATTTCTTATACTATCTACATACATAAGAGTATAATTCATATGTATGATATCAGTTAAAATAAGTGCTTCAACATAGTCAACATTGCAGGAAAGCAATATATTAGATGTTAAGTACTTTGTCAGGCTTAATATTTATCTGTAGATACCCCCAAAGCTTTTTTCTTATTTAAAAGAAGACCTTAATCTAAAGTATTATTTAATGTTTGAATAAAGGTTAATTCGTTTTTCTGTTTTGCACATCCTCATATTAATATCTTTGTACATCCAGCACTGAACTGTTTTATTGTAGAGATCACTTACAGTATCTTCTTGATTTTTTATATTCTATATTTCTATCACAGACCTTTTACTTTCCCCCTATGAAAGTATGTATTCTTAATATTTTTTTAATCAAATATAACACATAAAAACAATAATTCAATAACATGCTTTAACCACTAGGCGGTGCACACAAGGTGCACACAGCCATAATAACTTTTTATAATTAGTGTAGGGCACTTATGTATGTACAACATCTGAAGATGTGTAGTTTTATTCATGCTTTCACATAATTTTACAGCATATTGCTATACTATTTCAGACTCAGTATTTACATTCTTATATTCAAAGAAAATCAGTAATATCTTTAAAAATTACAAGTCCTTTTATATCAGCTGTGCACCGTTATGGTGTAAATATAACCTATCTACCAATTGGATCAAATGTAAAAGTCAGCCGAATTAGTGTTGATACTGCAAGGAGACGAATTGTGTGAAGAAAAATTGAAGATGTTGTTTAATTGTTGATATATATATGATCCACGTCAAGTCTTCAGTTTCGGCGGCATTTCTTCCAGTTTTTCCAAAGGTCTTCTCATCAGGGCTCTATAAATAAAGAACTACGGCAGATCTGTAATATTTAATGCAGCCGAACCGTGTATTACAATGCCGTTATGTGATGACTTTCAAAGAGAAAAGCAAGAACACACGGAATTAAGTATTATTTTATTCTTTTAAAATGTTTTCTGGATTTCAGATCATATAAACACCAAATCCCAGCACGCATTGCGGCTAAAACATCCAATCGGTGAGCTTAAACCATAGCTGAGGATCTTGGGTAATCGCTCGAAATGCCTACGTCTGTTTCCGGTTATTTTTATTTTGAAATTCAGTTCCTGACGGACGCCAAAAAAGCCAGAGATTATGGAATTAAATAAATAAATAAAAACAAGGATAATTGTGTGTTATTGGTGAGTAAATAACAGTGTGTTATTTTGAAAAGAATAACAACTTAGAAGGAAAAAAAGTTTTACATATATACAGATTTCAGTATCCTGAGGCTCTCAGCCCCATTTATTTTCCTCACAGAAGGCAACAAAAGTCCGAAATTATACGATTTAAAATAAAAGCAATAATTGTGGCTTGATATTGAGTAAGAACATGCTTTTATGAACCACACAGCTTCCGGTCTTCCTATAACACGTAATGCCGTGAGACTACCAATAGAAATACATTGCTTTTAAAATCGTGCTGTGCAACACGAAAAAAAGGGGAAAATCGTGTTGGTGAACACGAATCAATAGATTAAAAATCGTGTTGGTGAACACGAAATGCCATGATACTGGGTTGAAAGTTAACTATCTAAACACTGAGAGAGTCCTTTACCCCACTGAGCTGACGTTATAAGGGCCTCTCAGTCTGACAGGAGACCACTCTCCTCCACCTTGGTGTAGAAACAGCTCTTTATATCCATTAGCATAGCTAGCTAACCAGATGCTAACAACAACATTCCACGTTACCGCTCGCGCACTGACAAAATGCGCTCGTGCCGCACACACAGAGCCGAGCTTGAATGAAACACAGAGACCCAGAAGTACTTGTTCTGTACTGTATATCATATTATTTTCGATGGCTTTACTGTATAATCAGAATAACAGATGAACAGATCGCCACTGGGCTTTCATCTAAACACAGCCACGTAATGATAACAAAACAAAGGTCTGGGGTCATTGGTCAAGCAACACACAAATCAGAGAGCAGCAGTGAGCACACCTCAGGCTGCGTTTTATATTTGTATTCTTTATTTCTGATTTATTTCACACAAAAAACCTTTAGTGGAAACTTTTTCACTTAAATGATTAAAAAAAAAACGGCAAAGTGGCAAGGCTTGCCCGCCCTGCATTGGGTGGGCATAGTGACTCATTTGGTGGGGGTATGGCCCGCGGATGACCCCCATGACGCCGACCCTGATAATGACTCAGAATCAAACAGAATATTTGAGGTAGGAGTCATAAGCCGCTTTCACACCAAGTACTTTGTTGTACTTAGTTCCCAGTACTTAGTGCCGCCGAACTCTTTAGTCCTGGAACTGTCCTAGTAAATCGCGTTCAGACCGGAATAAGTCCCTGAGGGAGGATTCCGCAAATGAAGCCGCTGACGTCACTTCTTCTGCTTTGGGTTTACTGGCAGGCAGCAAACAACTTCACGGTGTACACTGCCACCCGAAGTCTCGGAGCCCCCCTGACTCCGGGACTTCGGGTGGCAGTAAATCACCAACCGAAGTCCCAGGTAAATCACCAGAAGCACCGACACCTCCTCATCACTCCACCGCTCCCACGTTTTATTTTGTGTTGCCATAAGTTAGTCTCTCTCCGTTGGTGCGCTGGGCTAATGCTAATAATGCTAATGCGAGCAAATAAAATGGCGGCTTCACAAAACTTTTCTGAGTTTTACGGGGCGTGGTTTGCAATTCACCCAGCCAATCCGAAATTGGAACCTTTTCCTCCCCAGGAAAGTACCACTTCTCTAGCATGGACTGAAAATGGGTGGGCGCTGTACACTAGCTGCCCACTGCTCCTAGTACTAGACTCCTGGTACTAGGATGGGTTAAATGCAGAGGCCAAATTTCACTGTGTGTGTTCTGTGTGCTCTGCATGTGTGACCATTAAAAGAGGGTTTCATCCTTCCTTATTCTATTCCTATTCTATAAAAGGTTTGCACGAACTAGGTTCTAGTTCCAGATCTTTTTGGTGTGAAAGCAAAATCCCAAGAACTATCGGAACTCTTCCTGGGAAAAGTACTCCGGTGTGAAAGCGCCTATAGTCTTGTAACTGGAGTGCAACCGTCACTGATGTTTTTAATGGCATCTATGTTTTTTATATATCATCTTCTTGTGTATGGTCTGTTGTCATTTTTGTTAAATTGTGGCTGAATTTATTTTCAGCACCATCAGTAAAGCTTTACTGGCTATTTGAGCATTTAAAGATTCACTTTTGTGTTCTTTTCTTTAGGTCATCTTCAGGAAAGTTGAGCCCGGAGAGCATTCGTTCAAAGGCATCTCCGTCAGAATCATCTGAAGATAGTCATGACCAGCGTTCGGGAAAGAAACCATCCACAGTTACAGGGAAGAGGGAGGAGTTGTCTTTATACAAAAAGACCAAAAGAGCAATAACAAGCAAGAAATACGGCATGTCCAAGCATGAAGCTGAAGAATCACCCATTGAACTCATCAGCCGTGGCCCAGATGGACGCTTTGTCATAGATCCCATTGTTGCAGAAATGTCTGTAAAGCCCCGGCGAATTGAGGGCTTCCCCTTTGTGGAAGAATCAGACCACTATCCTGAATTCCGGCAGTCAGACGAGGAAAATGATGATCCAAGGTCTATGCCCCCAGTTATGGCCCCTCTACGGCCTCACCAGATTTCCCCAATCTCCAGCCAGGAATCCTACCTGCAACCTCCAGCCTACAGCCCTCGTTTCCAGAGGCCTTTCGAAGGTATGACCATCATGGAGAGCAGCCGGCTCCAGGCTACGGGGCAGATCCGAGGTTCTCTCCACCACAGGGCTTTCTATGGCTATTTAGGCCACCCTGGGGATCATGACCCCCCACCTCCTTTTTACATGACTGATACTAGCCCACTCAGTTCTGTCATGTCCTCCCCTCCCTACCTTGCTGAAGGTCCTTTTGGTCACCCCATGATTCCTGAAGAATGCAGGGAGGGTGATTTTCCTCAATATGCTGTCCCTGGTTTCCCACTTCCTCTGACTATCACCTCTTCCTCTCGTACACCCGAGATTTGGCAGGGACTGGATTTCACCTTTGCAAGTCTGGAGGGTCCCCAGTTCATTTTCCCGCCGCACCACCCTTTGCATCTCCGCCACGACTCGCCCTATCCTCCTCCACCTCATGTTCTTCCCCTAAGTTCTTTCCAGCCCTCCCTTCCAATGCCTACCTACCCAGCTGTCCTGCCACTGGAGGCCCCAAAGAGCCGCTCAACTAGGTCTCCCAGCAAGGCCAAGCCTCGTGGCTCCCCAGCCAAGCATAGAGCTATGCAAGAGGCACATTTTGGGCATCTAAGACACACAAGCCACGGAATGGGTGTGCCGGTTTTGCCTTACCCCGATCCAATGGCCCATATTGTACCAAGCGCATTCAGTAGCCTTGACACGCGATGGTTTGAAACCACCCCTCGGTTCAGTCCTAGACAGGCTTGTAGGGTGGATTCTGGAATGCATCAGGTGGTCCTCCAGCCCTCCCGACTCTCCCCCCTAACCCAAAGCCCGCTTAGTTCTCACGAAGGCTCCCCAGAGATTGTAGTACGTCCCAGGCCACGTCCCAACATTGTCCAACCTCGCATACCACCAGAGATGTCTGAGATTACCCTCCTCCCTCCTTCCACAGCCAGCTTCTCAAGGAGATCTTCCCCCTCCTCCTCACCTGCCCACCATGGCCAGGGTAGCAGGAGAGCCAGTCCCAGCTACCGTTCCCACATAGCCTTTGCCACTTCTGCAAGCAGCTACCCAGCTTCCCAGTCCCCGTCACCCCCCATGGAAAGCAGCAACATATTTGGGCAGATGCCATCTCAGAGAAGGACTGAGGAGGGGATTCTTCCATCTGAGCCCTCTCCACCCCAGTTGTCAGCTTCAGGGTAGGTGCATTAGGCATGTAGAGAGGGATACCATATGAGTCATTTGCCCCAACCCATAATGCTTTAATGTGTAAAGCTGCTGTGACATTTTGGTTACTGAAGTGATGTCTAATATTTAATAATTTTTTTAATCATCTCTGCAGCAAATTAGATTGATAGTTAAGCTGCTTCAAATATTGTTGTGTTTTCATTTCTAATAACTTTTTATGTGAAAAATAACAACTTTCTATTGAAAGTCATCTTTCATTTTATTGTGATCATCCAACTATGGAGGTTCAGTTAAGTTCCAATTTGGTCAATGCTGCTTTTCCATTTCAGACATCAAGTTAGAGATATTCACCCATTGAATCTGTGGAGCATCATTTCAAAGGTATCGCCTTAAAAAACATTGCATTTCCTACTTAAAACAAAAAGAAAATTGGGTCATGATTTATTTGTTGAATTGGCAAGAAAAATGGAGTTGCTTCACAGATTACATTTCAGAATGTTTGGGGCTACAGTTCAGCTTCAAAAAAACGATATTGACGGTACACTGTGTAATGTCTTGGCACAAGCCCCTAAAATATTGGGAATTTGCAGACATCACCAAAGGATCCCTGTTTTTCCATCTGTATCATGCGTTACCCTGCTTTCACCTGACAGGAGGAATCCCATAATATTCATCCAATTGATTCCCCAGACAAATCAAGCACCCATTGTTATGTCTAGCTTCAAGCCTCTGAAGATGCCTTTATCATGCAGATGGTTGCTTTAAGAAGAGTTCATCCTGGCAGGCCCTGCGGCCCATCCTCGGCCTTAGTAACCTGACTGTATGACCAATTCTCCCTCACCTTCCAACCTCTCAGATTTGTTCCTATCCTCCCTTCCCTTTCTGTAACCCTCCTCTCCCCAACTCCTTCAATTGCCTCAAGGACACCCCCAGGTCTGACTACCAAGAAAAGGTTGTTGGGCAAAGTGTGTCACAGGGCCTGTCCGCTTCTCATGTATTGCAATGTCTCCATCATTATCAAGTAGGGCCAGTATGGTGGTTCTTGATGGCTCCTGGAGTCTTACCTGCTTTGTTTTTGATTGATCTCAGCTATCTGGGCAGCGTTGTTGTGACCAGGTCCTCTACACAGCAATAGGTAAGGGTTGGATCCATGTCTGAAAGGGGGGGGTTAGCAGGTGGGACTTTTTTGATCACCTCGTCCTTTAAAGGGGAATACTAGACTTTAAGTCTTTGTTTGATTTGTTCCTTACTGCAGTCAACACATGTAGTTCATTTCAGTTCTTTACTTTTTCCTCTTTTTTTAAAGTGGCTATGCATTTTAAGTTCCATAGTCTTCAGCACATTATGCATTTTGATATGCATATGCCATCATAGCTAATAGATCAGGTCAAAGATGTATCACCAACATGATTTCATGCTTGAGTGGTTTGCTAACTGACTATGTTCATAGACAAATCACCCATAAGTAAGACAAAATAACAGTAATCAGCATCAAACCAGTTCAAATATGTATTCAAGAATGTATTGTCTCCCTAGTTGGCTAATCTGAAAATAAGTTCAGCAAAGGTCACATATTTAGATATAAGAAGAGTATTTGGTGCAGGAGCTACAGAACGCATCTTTCCCTGGCCAGGCTGGATTACACTCCAATTAAATGGTTTTACATCTGTTTTCTGCAACTTCGGTCTAGAGATAAAACCACACTTAGAAGTGTTCTACACAGAATTCAGAGCATATCTTTGAATAAAGTAATTACGTCCTTGTGGCAATGTCTTAGTCTGCTACTGGCAGCAAACATTGTGAACAGTGCAAACAAGGCCTACAATGCTAATCCAAAGCATTGGATGAGAGTCAGAACCACACAAATATTCACATGTACGCCCAGCTGGCCTGGATACAAAGCATTTCCCTTATTTTGCTCATATGTTAATATTCAGAATTACATACAGATAATCCGTAAGAAGCTGTCTGTGTTACGGGTTTGACTCGCCAACAGTTAAACCGTTATTTATACAGATTTACGCCCATAAACAGTTCTCCAATAATGATTTAAATTCTTGAAAGTGTAATGTAGGTTGATATTAAAATGTACAAGCACTATACTCTCCTGATTTATTTGAATGCACAACTGCCTCAGCAACATGAGATAGACCTATGGTAGTAAACCTGAGTATAATGTTTGGGTTATATGTCCTGCTTTTTCATAATTCATTCATTGTTATCTGCTTATGTCATGGCGATGGCTTTTGTTAGCAAACGCACGGCCCCTCGCCCTTTCTTTAGCCCAGTGATAAGCCATCTCTCCAATTCAGCCGTCTTCCTCAGGAAGGAATACATTTCTTCTTAATCTTGTCCAATTCCTTATATCCTACTGCTCAGTATGCAGCTCTAGCCTAGCTGTATTGGAGGGCTCCCTCGCCACTATAAAACTGAACTGATTGCCAAAAAGATTGTAAAGGATGACAATGAGGCGGTCACTTTCACAGAAAGCTTTTAGTCTTTCTTTATTATCAACTATCAGAGAACCGTGTGTGCTATCCAGTAGGGCAGACACAGGCGCCTTTGGTTGTGACTTAGATAATTGGTTAGCGCTTTTCTCATAATGCTTGTCCCCAGACTCACTATCCAGCAAGATGTTGTACTGACATTCATCAGTGCCTGGTTAGCCCGGTCATAAGATGAGCCTAGCAGGGATTTGGAGGAACAAATGCATCCACCCCTTAACCCTGGCCAAAGGACAGCAAAGAGTAATGCTAATAATAAAGGTTTCTATAACACATATTACTTCCTATATGAAGAAATAACAAGTAACATGGCTGCACAAATAGGTATAGTAGATGTGGATACATCCAAGTAATGCTTTTGACAATGTTTCTTTATTACAAACAAATATGATATTCTTAACCAGTATGGTCACCAATTTAGGTTGGTGTCTTGTGTCTTTCTGTTGTGTGATAGTATGTGTATTTATCAAAGGTAGTATATGTTTACATTGACATAGACATTGTTCATTGTCATATAAAACGTTTCCAAATCACTTTTAGCATTCTCCTCAAGCGTGACACATTTGATCACTTATATTTTAAAGATGCTTGTATTGTATGACACCAATTGAAAATACTGGTATTTTGGTACTCAATCTCTGAGAAATATTTTTGTAAGATTTACGATACGACAGTAACTTAAGCTGTGTGTCCACTGGGAGCGATCATCCAGAGTTATATTTTGCATTAACATTAAGGGCAGAAATGCTGTTGCATGTTCCTGGCAGTGATGAAAGCTTAGCATGTGTTCTCAGCGCAGTGTTTCAAGAAGTTAAGGAACATCCTTGGCTTTGTCAAAATGTATCAGGTATAGCAGGTTTTAAACAGAACGAGAGCAATAGCAGGAGTCTTGACCAGCACTTCCCGCAAGCATCTCTGGCCTGGATAAGTAGAAGGAGATTCCTGGTGGACACATAGCATTAATGCCAGGTATAAAGCTTCTGTATAGAGCACGAATCAAACCATCTACTGTAAGTGTACAATGCCCTTGTTATGATTGGACTGCAGAACAGTTCCTCACTACCATGTAAAGCAAGTGTCCAGCTAAAACAGCTTCCGCACTTCTTTTTTTCCTAAGGAACAAACATTTTGCCAAGGGCTTGCAGAGGGTGGACACACAGGGGGCTTTAGACCCCCTTTATGTGTGAAGGAACTGCCCAGTGCTTTTGAATGTATTCCCCTTTAAAGTCGTGTTTCATGTGCAAACTGCCATGCATGCCATCGCTAAATATTGCTCCTTCGTTCCAAAAAAAAAGAAACAATTATATGGATAAATTCTTGTTACATTTGTTGTCCTAGTGCTTCGCTTTTCTTTGGCTTATTTTTCATTATGTGACTGTTCCCGAGTAGTCATTTTCCCCTCCCGCCATCTCTCCCCCTGTCAGCATGGTGAAGCCCATTGTAGACAGTACCCATGTCTATGAATACATATTGATGATGCTTTGTTGGTCAGCTGTGATTCTCCCCCTCTACTAACAACCTTCGGTTTCTCTCTGCAGCCACGGTTGGAAGATGGCCTCTCTGTAATGCTTATTGTTTTCTGTGCCTTGAGAAAACCAAGTGTGTGTGTGTGTTTGTGGCAGAAGTCTGTGGGCTGCCAAGTCATACGTTTCTCCATGAATGGGGGGAAGGTCTGTGCAGTCATATGCGGCTGAGGAATATACACTCGAAACCAAGGACACATTTGCATCTGTTATTTCCAGAAGGGGATAGAACCATTTAAAAAAGATTTCAATTTGCAAAAAAGTCTTTTTTAAATGTTGTACATTCCAAAAGATGAAACATGAAACATGGTCTTAGGGGTCGTCTAACCCTTTGCTTTACTTTAGGTAGAGATTATTTGGACCAATTTGAGAAAGATATCTGAGAGGGAAATGTGGTTCAAGGTTCACAATTCAATGTACCATCTAGATTTATGAGTGTATTGTATTTTGTGAAATGTAGTCATCATTTATCTTAACATAACTTTTAGTAAATCCAGATGATGTACGATGTTTTAGTAATAGTAGAGTTGATGAAATCCTCCCCAAACTTAAAAAAAGTGTTTTGTTATCTCATATTGATCCATTGGCAATGTGCTGCACCTCTTGCTTAGCACAGCAGTGGATTATGTGGGTTTCTGGTTCTGATGCACTCCGTAGTGCAGAAACACTCCACTGTATACGTTTGGCCTGGAGTTACCCGTTTTCCCATCTCTCTGCTCTTTATCCAGAAAATATCGAGGTGTGCCGACTCCCCTTTCGGGGTCTGAGAGGATTGATGCACTGAAATACCAACGTATAAAAAAGGCCAAGAACATGATGATGAACAACAATAACTCCAAGTCCAGAAAGAAAGCAGGTGTGACTCCTGTTCCTGTCTGTTTGCACTTTTCACACAGTGATATTATTCAAAGAGGCCCTGTAACACTTTTTGGGGTTCTCCTTTCCATGTAGTGTGTTATACACTATAGGTTTGTGTGCATGTAAATGGTTTGCAAAGCCCCCCCCACTGTATCTGTGAGCAGTATATATAAAAAAATATTAAAATAAACTTTTCGCAATAATTTAAAAGGAGGGCATAGCAGTTAGTTAACACTGAAAAGGGTGATATCATTTATAATGTTGGGTGATGTTTATACTTACCAAATGTGTTTTATCCAGATGTATACTTCAGGGAAGTCATGTGCTTGTTCAATTCCCTGTTTTGTTGCGGAAGCTATTGATGTGTACCACGTGATGTGGTAAAGCAGACTAATGATTTCAGGTACACTGAAAAAACTGAAACGTTGACGTAAATTAAATGAATTATGTCAGCAAATGACGTTAAGTTGAAAGCCTTAATATGGTAGCTTTGGGACAGAAAACGACTATCAAATTAATTTCATTAGGATGAATGTGTAGAACAGCCTGTAGCATGGCACCATGAGTCTCTGAGGCTATGACAGACTTTTGATCTCCCCTCCTCCAGGTGTCTCCACCTCTCAGACCCAGCAGGCCTACACCTCTCAGGTACTCCAGCCCGAAGAAGTTCTCTACCTCCGCAAGAAGAAGAAACGGCCCATCCTCCACGACCCGTATACTCGCTTTTCTGCTCTGCTGTACCGCCGCCCACCGAGGGAGGACCAGAAGGCTATTTTGGCCAGCATGGACTACATAGACCTAGACCATGCAACCCTCCTTTGAAAGCCCATAAGGACACAGTTACATCCATGCAATATTCCCTCATTCCAAAATCACTACCAAGTGGAAAAAAAAAAGATGTTTGCAATTTATTGTTTATAAAGGGGACTAGCACTACATTTCAGCATTCAGATTTGGTATATTGTGTAGCTATGCCCTTGGTCAATTCAATCTGCACTAGTAAGCATTCTGGCATTTTAAATATGTGATATAACAACTGTACTTTGTTAGATCAAGAACCTAGATTGTCTCTGAAATGCTGTTCCCAATTTACCGTGAGTGATAAAGCAGCATTGGTCAATTAGAATGACATCACATGCAGTCCTAGCTCCAAGGATTATTTGAACACTACTGATTGGCAGAATGCACACGGTTGATGTGTATTCCTGAATTCAGTAGGGTTCCCTTTTTAAAAATGTGTTTAAACTACAGCGATTTTCCAAGGTTTTACTCCAGTGCAAAAAGATTTGTTAAGAAAGAGGCAAGTGCCTGTTGTCCACATTTCAAATAATTATACAAAAAGTTCAGTTACCCTTTTTGAATTTGAACACGTTTCATGCGTTGATTGCCCCCCAAAAAGCCCTGCCGGTCTCTGTTTACAGCCCCTTCCACCGGATCCTCTCCGCCAGCAAGGTTTATCTGCCGAGAAACTCGCCTCACAAATGTGTTATCTCACTTCCTACCGAATATACCTCAGAGCACAGGACACGACGCCCCCAACCACAAATCAGCCAGCAGAGCAAACTAGCCTTTTTATATATCTTTAGTCATAATTACTTTTCTTAAAACGACATGGTACAGTTTTTCTTTCTTATATTTACTACTATTTAGTTTGTAAGAAGTCCATATTTGGATTTAATTCCGTTTTTCTCGCAGAATGATACATCTTTCACATTCTGTTCGACTGTAAATGATCAGGACTGACAAACAAACATAACCCTGGACTACTGTACTACTGAAGGAACCGTCTATATATCTTAAACCTTATTGAATAATGTAATTCAGCAGTGAATCACACAGGGGCTTAATGTACTTTTGCATTTCATTTACATATACTGTACTTGTAACTAACAGGCCAATTCAAAAGCGGTAATTCAACTACTTTCAGTCATTCTGTATAAAGCCATTTATTTGCTCCAATTGGTTTAAGCTCCTCATATCTCATCACTGTTTGCACTGGAGCAAAATCTTGTCCATTTCCTCAGATTTGTGTCGCTTCTTTACACCAGTTTGTGAGCTTTAGGTAGTGTCGAGGGTACCAAATCCTATCCAGAATAGTTATGCCAAAAATAGTCAAATAAAAAAATGAACAACACATAGTGGAGGATAAGATTCTGTGCCATAGTATATCATAGTATTTTATTCATATATATATTAGAGGGCATCCAAAATAATGGCTTTGGTCGGCCTTAATGGTTCTTCTGGTTACCGGCTTCACTTGTGTCCATTTTTATAATTGTTTTATTTGTGCATTAGTGCATGCATGTGTGAGTACCAGCCTCTTTGTATTGACTCTTTATGTGCTTGTCATTTGATATGGAGATGCTGAGAGGGGTGTCATCCCTTAAGAAAAAATAATGTGGCATTAAGGGAAAACAAAGTGAGACAAACATTTTGTTGTTCACCGGTAAAGGCAGTTTTGTTTACATGTGATGGTAGAATTTGCCTGTCAAACTGAGATAGAAATATGGACACTAAGGGGCTAAAATGTGTTTTGTTGAATAAGTTAACATCGTGCCATAACATTAGGAACTAAACTATATCACACATACAGCTGATCCTGTTAGATTCAACAAACAATGGCTGTGTATTGGGCTCATTATTTTGGCTCAAAAGGTGCTCCATTTCTTCCAAAGTTGTTTTCATCTGTAGTGGGTATGGACTCATATCTTAGGCTCCTTATTCTAAATGAAAGCAGTGTCCATGTTCTGCTGTTATTGATGTGTTTTTTATACATGTATTTATTTGTTTGATTTCTTTATTGTGATGTAGAGCAGACTCTGACCACTCCTACTCCAAAATTGTCTTCTAATATGAACCACATATTAAGTGACTAAATGTGGTTGCTTTATTAAGATATTTGCACAATGATTGCTTGCAAAAGGAGGTGTCAAGGTTTTCAAAAAACTGACCTCATGTTTTATTTTGTATTCAGTGTTCAGGAAAATGAAAGAAGAGATGTAATGTTATTCATTTATCTAAACAGGAAATACTAACTGTGTCTCCTGAAAGCAATTACCATTCTTTAATAGACAAAAACATGACAGAAATTCACTGGCTTCTGACCACATCCAGCATACTGGAATAAAGTTCAGAATCCATCATACAGATACATTAAGGATACGTCAGTAGTTAAAAAGCAGCAATTATATTTAAATAGCTTGTGCCTTTACGATTATTATCATTCTCCAGCATTGGGGCATCTGGTCGCTAATATTTAAGTATTGTGTCTACGTCAACATAATGCACTTATTGTGGAAATAACTTTACAATACAATTACTTCTGCAACTGAAGTCAAACCACAGTCTCTTCTTCCAAAGATTCTAAAGTCTGGCGAGCGTAGAGGACGTACCATGTGACAGCAACTTGTTTTTAGCTGCTTCGTACGGCACTGAGTGAAGTGATGACTGAACATATCAGAGAGGCCATCCCATCAGGTGCTGAGCAGTGGTGTCAAACAGAGGCTGCTCTTCAGCCTAAGGTGCTAAGCAAACCATGAAGTAAAGCTGTACTAATGAGTATATATTTAAATAACTACAAATGCCACTTCCATTTTAACAACTGTCATTGCTGTGTTGCTGTCTTTGATTTTTTTTCCTCTAAAGAATTGAGAATTGGCTGTGCTGCGGCCTGCGTTTCATAACATAGATGGTTAAAAAAGAAAATCTTGCTTTGTACCTTCCAGAATCATAGAGGAGCTTAAGGGAGAGTTTGGTTCAGATCAATTGACAATGATTTCCCAAATTAGGTATTTTAATGATTATTTCAGAGCAGACCATTTCCAAAAAGAAATTTCAAAACAATGACTATGTTCTACCAATTCTGGAATGTTTTGGATACATTTGAACTCAGTTGATAGAAAACATTATCTATAACAAAACAAACTGAATGAGGAGTAGTAGTGGTGCTGTATTGTATCAAAACACCTAGTGTCATCTTATATTTACCCTACATTTAAAAGAAACCAAACCACTGACAGAAATGACATAAGATCTCAAATATACATCATAATTGTTCCTTAGTTGTAAAAGAAAAAATCATTCTTGTTCATATTGGCCAACGATATGCATGTAGTTCGACAAATGAATCTGAAATATACAACATTATTTTATGGGAAAAGGTCTATTTTATTCTGTTTGGATGCTCCTGTGACATTATAGTGTCCCTCTGAGCACGGTAATAAACAGGATGAGCCTCTATCATCTCCAAATGCACTGGAAAATCAAATGCTCACTCTGTACATGCTGAAAGTTCAGTCCTACAGTATAACTTGTTTTGGTCAAATGTAGAGAATAATTACACTAACAAAACCCTGATAATTCAGTGTCACAACTCTTAAAAATGAGAAGATGGGAAATAGTCTCTGTGTGACTGTTGAGCTATTTCATCACCAAGGGCTTTAATGAGACTCATGTGAACAAGGCTGAGGGCTAAGTCAGATCTGAAGTACTGTATACTTCCTAATGTGCCACTGAGAATATGTTCATGTATACTCAAATAAATTATTGATGTAGTATAAACATTTGAATGCTCCAGAAATAGGGAAAATAGGGCCACTGCCAGAGTAACCTTCTGTATTTGTGAAAGAAAAGCATGATACCAGTGGGCTGTGTTTGAAGCTAAAGCAAGTTGAGCAGTAAGGCTTTTAAAGCCACTATATTCAACCATTTTTCCAAACCCTAAACATTTTAACCCAAAGATTTAAAATTCCAAATTTGACACGTTTTCAGTTTCTCCACAGTAGCATTGCCTTGCGCTGCGGTTAGACATTCGGTTGAATTGAAGCTATAATTATTTCTATGTGTTGATAGGGGAGGTAGATTTGCTCTTTACTATTCTGTGATGTCTATTACTTCATATTTATATTGCATGTGTTACTTCAAAAACTAGTCTGGAGAAAACGAAAGTGGTCCATATAGTTTTATGTGTCCAATTGCAGTCTGACTTGCGCTTAGTACATAATAGCCCATAATTACTACAGATGATTTCCCATAAAGTGGGTCAATCTGAGTCATTAAAAAAAAAAAAAAAAAGCTTTAAAAAGTTATGTTTGTGTGGTCTAAAGACATTTTCATCAATCATTAGAGAATGAGAATTTGTTTTAGAACATCTCAGTACTGTGTCACTCTTGAGCTGAGGAGACGTTCTGCTCGGGCTGGAAGATGCTTGAGGAGAGACTTATCATGGCTTTGTTGAGGATATTCAGACGTTTGACGTGTGGAAGTGCTTTTGATCCATAGATAGGAGAATCTCTGGTGCTAACACATGCTGCATAACCACAACCTGTGTCGCCTCCATGTTGGAACCATATTGAGTTGATGTTGAAGCTCACCTCTCTGAGTTCTCTGCATCTGATCCATAAAACTGCCACATTATGTTCCTTATTTCCACACTGAAAAAACTGAAACTTTGTGTCAGCTCAACATATTTCACATAACTATTGGGTTTGTTGAAAGCAATAATATTAAGTTTAAATATATTAAGTTCAATTTAATATTAATGCTTTCAACTAACCTAAGACAGTTGTGTGAAACTTGTTGACATAATACATTTAATTAAAGCCAACTCTTCAGTTGTTTCAGTGCAAAAGAAAAGCAGATCTTCGGCAAATTTTGTTATAATGAGAAATGTAAAGACTGGTGAAATATTACAATTAAAAATATATATTTGATCATCAGACTTGGCACTGAGATGCACTGAGGCAGAGACTTAAGTAAACTACATTTGAGAAAAACTAATTTAAATCATGAGTGTATCCATAGCAACACGGCGGAGTATTGAGTATCAACTTTTGTCCTAACTGAGTGTACAAAAAAAGCATTACAGATTTGAGATATGAAAAAAATTACATTTTGTTACACTGTGTAAATAATATCTCAAATAAGCTTACCTTGTCATATATATTTTTTGTAGAAGAAAATATGATGCACATCAACTATATTGAAGACTGAGTGAACTGAGTAGTGTAGGGTCTGCTTCAGTGATATACCATGATGTAACAGACCAACGTCTATGTGTGAGTGATGGAAATCTTCTAGAAATTAATTTAATATTATAGAGCAAGGAATTATAGAGAAAAAAAACATATATATAAATAGATATAAATATATTATCATGGAACCAAAATGGTTACTTGAGTATCTATATTTGGTGACAGTACTTGTTTTCAAGAATGTATAAGTCTATATTGTATAATTTTGATATCAATGTGTTACTCTATACTGTAGCAATGCAGAATCTTACATAACAGATGAATATGTTTTTCAGGTCAAAAGAGAATGGTGCACCCACTGTATATCTCACTGTCTGATACACAGAGACCCAGAGAACATACAGCAATCTAGTTATTATAGCAACCTGCATTTGGTGTGAATAGCAAATGTAATTGTTCAGTTATTTGTGGGCCATCATCTAACACTGAAAAAACTGAAACCTTGGTTTTCATTAAATGTATTATGTCAGCAAAGTTCACACAACTGTATTAGGTTAGTTGAAAGCAATAATACTAAGTTGAAGCTAATATTTATTATTTTAGCCTAATATAATTGCTTTCAACTACCTATGTGAAATCTGTTGACATAATACATTTAGTCAACGTTTCAGTTTTTTCAGTGAACCACACTTCTCATTTGTCCTTTTGGGGGACAGTGATTGTGCTCGCGCTATTTTATTGATTTTAATATTTTTTGGCATGACGGAATTGTGATAATATCTTTCCCTATGTTGCTCCCCTTTGCAATCTTTAACACAGCAGAGCACAACAATATAAATGTATAATCATCTTCACAAACTGTGCAGCGAGAAATGTTTCACAGCGTGTGTTCACAGTATGTAAGTCATGATGCTGCTTTGAAACGACATAATGGGCAAATTAATATGGACGTTCTTTTGCCTTTTGCTTAACTGTACTCCTAATTCAATGCTGTACATTGCCAAACAACACCTCATATACATTCTGACAACTGGTGCTATTACAAACATATGTGGTGCTTTTTTTTAAGTTTTTCCTTGTTTTAGACAAAATGTAGCTACACAATCCTGTACTGTACTGTAGGTTACACTACTGTAAGTCATCATGTGACCTGGTTCAGTCTTTGTTTTGATGGTTCACTTTGACTGCTGTTGTTTCAGGGAATACGCAGATCAGATAACATTTTGAGTGGCGTTTTAAAGCAAGGAAATGTGACAGGACGTTAGTTTGTGTACACATGTCATAATGATTTGTATTGGGATTGAGTTAATGTTTTGATGTTCGTTTTGGTCTGAAATATACAGCCCCTCTGAGTCTAATGTATTGGTGGTGCACACATTGTGTTTGGTGCTGAGTTAACACTCACCATGACTTTTTTTAACCATCTTAGACGGTCAGATCTCTCTCTAGTCCTTCTATCAGGTCAGGTAAACACTCAGTCCCTCTGCAGGTACCCTTTTCTTGTTCAGCATAAACAACATGATGACAGGAGGGTCCTTCAGGTCATTATTCTTCTGCAGCTGAGCTACTCCATCACCCACCACTAGATGGGGCTGTTGCTTTTAAGGGGCATGTGTTACCAAGATCACAACACAGCATTGAAATATGTTCTAATTAAGATGCTTTTTGAATCTAGTTCAACTTTTTGAGTCTCTTTTCACAAAACATTTATGTTTTTGTACATGATGTTGATTTATCTCTTGTTTCTCATCACGAAATGCAATACAAGTTGAAGAACATACCGAAGTTGTCTCCTCGTAATTGTTCCGTCGTCCTGAGATGTGTGAACTAGTTTGAGTTACAGTTTGTTTTCAATTTGTTATTGTTACCTTCCGGAAAACAACCAAAACACGTGTGTGTGTGTGTGTGTGTGTGTGTGTGTGTGTGTGTGTGTGTGTGTGTGTGTGTGTGTGTGTGTGTGTGTGTGTGTGTGCGTGTGCGTGTGCGTGTGTGTGTGTGTGTTCACTGCTACAGACGAGCTGTACCTCAAACTGTCTCTATGGGAAACTTCACTCCACACATACTATTCAGAGTTTTAGGTTCACCATCTCAGAGAACTTAGCACTCATGATGCCTTTTATATTTGTTGGCACAAACACTAAAAATAATGTATGGCTATTGTATATCCTGCTCCCACTCTTCCTAAAATTGAAGCTTTTAAAGCAAACTGTCAGTTTTTTTGTATTTATAATAAATGTCTAGGTATGCTTGTTGTAGTTGTATATTCAAAATGGTGTATATTACATCAGTCTTTATTTATTAAAATGTTTAAATTTTCTAAGATTACTTCATGTTATTGATCGAAGTGGTCCTCATCACTTGCATTCCATATCTAATTGTGTAGAGGTATTTCTCTACATCGTATTCAAGAGGCCCTATTGTGCTTTTGGGGGTTTCCCTTTCAGTGTGTTATACAGGTCTGTGTGCATGTTAATGGTCTGCAAAGGCTAAAATCCCTGTGTTCCCCCCCTGCCTGAAACTCCCTGTCCGCCAAAATAGTGACATCACTATGTAACTCTTGCGCTTCTATAGCGCTCTTAAACATTACTGTATACGTGATAGGCTAAGGGGCAGGACATCTCTAAGCTGTTGATCAATCACAACAGAGCTGGCCAGCTTACCAATCAGAGCAGACTGGGCTCTGGTTTCAGACAGAGGGTGAAAAGCGGTGCTGCAGCACAGTATGAGAGGAGAAAGAGCTTTTTGAACATTAAGGTGGGGTATACGTCTTTTTGGAGGAAACCAGCTCGAATGCGCTATATTTGAAAATACACAGCCGGAAAAAATCTGCCACTTACAAAGCCGCTCCTCGAACACACACGAACGTGCACATGACCAATGAGGGCACAAGATAAGTTTGTGCACAGATGGAAGGCTGACAGGCAGGTAGGCCATCCAGTTTTTTTAGCGTGCCGGCTAAAATGATTGGTTGTGCTTTTTACAGCACTACGGCTTCACAAACGGAAAGGTTGACTTTAACTAAATGTATTATCAACAGAGTTCACATGATAGGTCAGTTGAAAGCAATCATTTTAAGTTAAAATAAAAAAAAACATGGAAAACAAATATCATCTGATGGTTAAAACAGTACAGAGTAAGTCATAAAAAGTAATTGTATAGTTTGTCCAAAAAATATAATTAAAAAGGCCAGGTTGGCGGAGCGTTTGTAACTCTTGTATGTCTATACTGGTTATTATGGCATGCCAGTATATCATGTGATTAAAATCATAAAAACCCATATTATAGCTGAATATAAAAAATAATTAAAAGTCAAAGTGTGTAGTCATTGTGTAGTGTGCTATTAAAAATGGAAGAATATGAAACAGCATAAAGTCCCTGCAACGGATTTAGGTCAAATACTAATTTTGGGTCAAAATAATAGAAATTCATTAAAATGTTTTACCTTATTGTATTCAATTTTTAAGGTTGAAATGTTATGGTGAAATATGGCAGTTCAGGGCATGGTGTACTGACAAATGAAAGGCTCTTAGAAATAATAAGGGCCTCACGTCTGATATGATGCTACAATCTCAATTCAAACATTGTTCATGCTGCCTACTTTAAAGTATGCTATCTTTTTTTATTAGTTAATTAGCACATGATACGGTATATTACAGTAAGTTGTGCCTGTTTATGGTGCCAGCAGGGGGGTGACAAGTTGACTTTCCCTTTTTACTGTAAAATAATGAAGAAGGGCACTAATAACTTAACCTTTTCTGCTATTCAGTTATAACAAATAAACCCAGTCAGAGAGGCATCATTTGCTTTCTTGCATAATTATGGTCAAAAATATAGTTGTTTTGTTTGGGCC